>NW_021319049.1:3950-68888 GCF_001605985.2 Dendrobium catenatum
AGTGGGATAAAGGCTTGATGTTGTTGTTGTTGTATTTAAATGACTCCTTTTCTTTTCCCTGTATAAGCATGGACACATACTTAAGATTGAATTAGTATAAATCATCCCTAACTTAAGGGTAGATCTAACACACAATCAATCATAGAGTGTAGAAAACCACAAAAAATCCAACACACAACTGTAGAAAAGTAAACACCGGCCTAGCCTAAATCTAGAGTTGGTTGTCTTAACAAATCATTTAAAGTGTGTGAGATAGGTTGTGTGGTAGGCTGTGTAGGGCAATTAATTAAAGTTGTTTGAAGTTCTGGTTGGTTGAAAGGCTTAAGGGATTTAAGTTTGAGTTTAAGTATTAATGGCTTAAAGTTTATTTTAAAGTATGTTTAAAAGGGTTACTCACCAAGGTCATGAAATTTATTTCACCTTCATTGGGGCTAATTTAATAGCCTCGTAGACCTGGGTTATCGAATGGTAACTGATATAATTGACTTAAGTTGATTAAGATTTGAAAGTTAATAAATTTTAATTAAAGTTTGTTGATTATAAATTTTAAGGTTGATTAAAGATTTCAGTAGTTTTAAAGTGATTTTTGAGTTTTTGGAATTTTCTAGATTATTTTAATCATTTAATTAAGGGGTCAAAAGTTGACTTTTTCAAATTTGAATGGTTTCTAAAAGTATGGTAATTTAATAAATATTAGATTTTCATGAGTTGAATGCCTTTGAGTTTGGTCAATTTGAATTTTTTCTGAAATTAGTTATGATTTTTCAAAGTTTGATGGATTAATTGAGTTTTTAAATTTTTTTAATTAAGGGTGTTTTAATATTTTGAGTCCAAATGAACTTCAAACTCATTGAAATCAACTCCAAAGATCAGTAATAGCCTGAGGAGAGATTCCCAAGTGTTTGGAAAAATTTTAGAATTTTAAATTATTTTTAATTAATTAAATTAATTGAAGATTGAATTTTAATTAAAATTAAATTAAGTTCAAATTTTCTATCAAATCAAAGTGATTTTATTTTCTTTGATTAAATTTTAAGTTTTGGAGAGTTTGAGATATCGTTTGTATTTTTTAGATTTCAGTTTGATTTATTAGAATTTATGGAAATTTTTAATGCTTAATTAAGGGTTTAAGTTTAAGTTGATTGATTAAGAGGTTTAATGATTTTTAAAATTACTATAAATTTTTTAATGGGTTGGAGATGTCACTATATTTAATTGTTCAAATTTTCAAGTCAAAAAGACGTGTATCCTAATTATTAGAATTTCTCTAAGTTTTTTAAACATGTCATTAATTATTATCCTTAATGGTATCACTAGGTTATGTAGGTTTGAATCAAAGTTCTACTAACTCTTGGACAAGCATGAATAACATGTAATCACACCAATCACATCCTAAATCTAAGAGAGCCTAAACTAGGTGCAAATGTGAGCATCCTATACATGCAAATAACAATATAAAGCTTATTTAATTGAGAGATTAATCAATGAACAATTAACAAAGTAATTTCTCATTGATTAACCACCACTCCCCATTAATACTATTTATTCAAGCTCAAACTATGTTTAAATTTCAAGACTCAACTTAAAGGCCCTTAAAATTTAACCTATATAACTTTAAAATTAATTTTATATATGAAAATAATTTGATTTTAAGATTAAGATAATTCAAAATAATTTAAAAATAACATTTGAAAATATCTTAATAATTTACAAATTTTTTAAAATATTCTTCATGATTTGAAATAATTCTAAAATAAATTTATTTTGAAATTATTTAATTAATTTTAATTAATTAATAATTAAAATATCAAAATTTAAAAACTTTAAAATATATTAAACATTTTTAAATAATTTGAATTTTATTTAAAAGGTTTTAAAATTCTGAGCAGTTTGACATAAAATATGAATTGTTTTATCTAAAAAAATATTTTTTATAATTTTTTAAAGAAATCTAAGTTAAAAAATGATTTATAATTAAAATTTAAATCTTTTTTAAGTATTTGGCAGTGGCGCGGGATAAGTGTAGACACTCAATTGGCCCAGCGAAACCGCGTGGGAATGATTGCGCCACCGGCAATCATCGCATAATAATTAAACCGCAGACGCGGTTTACTTATCCACGTCAGCACGTTATCGCCGTCGTCCGATTTTTTGCTTTTTGAAACGAACAATCCAGATTTGGACGGACGGAAAGTTTAACCGCGGGATTAGATCCGTGGTTAATCAAGGCCGTAGAATGGCTCGATCTGGACCTTTGATCGAGCGATCGACGGTCCAGAAAACATACACTTGAGCCAGGTTATGGAAATGCCCTAGAACTAGTTCTTTAAAGTTTTCTCTTGATCTGATCGGTCAATCTTAATAAAATTTTAAACACGGCTATGTATAATGAACAGAATTAATGGGGATGTGTCATAATAACTTTAAAAGACTTAATCAAAAGTTATTTTAAACTAAGTGTTCTAAACTAGGGTTTCATTTTTAACTTGATTTAATGAAAGGTTTGGATCGTTTATGGACTTGTTGCATTTGTAGACTGTCCATGCTCTAATTTGTAGAAGAACCCTCGGCTTGAAAACGCCTAGATCAAATGATACAGCTAGTTGGATGAAAACGTAAAGGCTTGCCGGAGAAGTGGTCGCCGGCGGTTCTGACCGATGGGGATTTGGTCGAGAAGGGTTTAAAGGTTTTTTAGAAGCTCAAATGAGCTTGGATTTGGATTTGAAGAGGCTGGGATAGAGAGAGGGTGCTAGGGTTAGAATCCATGCGCAAAATGGGTATTGCCCTATTCAAACTTCATCTGATCGAATGGAGGGTTGGGATTGCTTTGGAGAGCTGCTAGGATGTTTCCATGTGTCCCAAGAGTAGGTGGGATGGCAGGGAATCAAAGGACATGTGTACAAGCAATGTGGAAAGGGGCTTTGGTCCCCACCTGGGCATGGGAGCAATGAAGGCCGTTGGATTTTCAAGGGTTGGGAAATACTTTAAGAAGGTTCCAGAAGAAGCTTAATCAGCAAGGGTTTAGTGGGATTTGAATTGAGCAGGTTTGATTAAGGGTTTTAACCATTTGGAAGCTCGTTTGACCACCCATTGACTGTTTGACCAGTCAATGGGTCAATGTATGCTGAGGTGGCAACCAAATGATGGCTTGGTGCTCTTGAAATGATTAGGAGGGATTTTAAGACAATCCATTTGGGAGTTTGAATGCGCAAGCATGGGTATGTGTAAGCTTGACCATGGTTAAAGGTTTGATTTAAGTTAAAATCCATGTTCATTTAACTTATCATGAGTTTGAATAATATATTGGAATGATTTAAGAGCTTGAAGGGCTTGATTGGCTTTGATTAAAGTGATTATTAAAGTGACTGAGATGTGGAAGTTTGACCAAGTTCAAACTTGGTCAAAGTCACATTAATGCGATTCAAGCTAGGTTTAAATGTATTCAATTGAGTGGGTGTGAAGCTCAAAGGGACTTGATTTGATCAAATGAGTTGGAATAACCCATTTAGACTCTTAAGGAGCTAGCTATTGGGTCAACCAGGTTAACCCAAGAGCTAAAATTGGGTTCAACAGATTTGAAATGACATTTGGAGACTAGTAGAGGTGGTCCCAATGTTTGGTTTGATATTTAAAAATTGCTGGAAGTGGTTCCATGCAATTTAGGGGTCATTTGGTTTGAAATAAGTATTTGAACCCTTAAGGGATATTTTGGTCATTTTGACCCCCGGTCAACTAGGGTTAAAATGGGTCCATAAAAATTCAGTTTAATGCATAACAGGTTAGGATTAAGGGACTGGAAGTGATTAGAGGCTTTGGATAAAGCTCCAAGGTCAAAATCCACTAGGTTGCAGGTCTAGTGACATATGTTGTAAATATTTGAAGGTTTTACAACCTTTGAGTTTCAATTCAATTTATGGGGTTAGAGACCTCAGAATGGGCTCAAATTTGGAGGATTTCTGCTAGAGATATGTCCTATAAATATGCAATTGATATACTCTAAATCATAGGTCATTTGATTAGATTTTAAAGTGTTTGAAAAATCCTTGAGAACGGCTTTCAGGATAGAGCCTTTAACCTTGGATTCTGGGTTTGAAAATATGTATTTGATCATAGGGTTTGGATTAGATCCTAAGGTTTGGATTGATCTAAGGTCTGCATAGATTCTAGGATCTAAATTGATCCTAGTGACCTCTTACAAAAATAAGGTCAATAAGATATAAATTAGTTTCATAGGATTTATTGCTTTATACTTTAAAAACCCCACCTTTACTTTTCTGTGAGCATAGAATGCATATTTACTTTTCTACTATGTGTCCTACTCTCCCTCAACCAACCAGAATGCAACACTTGTGTAAGATAGTCTATGTAGCTTTTTACTTTTTTTTTATGTAGCCTTTCCTATATTGCTAAGAACCTTATGAATAATGGGTAATGAGTAGCATTTTGCATCTTTCTGAATATGGTAAAACTTGGTTTTTTTTCTATTTGATTAATATTTTAAGCATTTATTACAACCCTCCCTAGGATTTCTCCATTATATCCATTCTCATATGGATTCTAGGTAGCACGCTCATAGGTTAATATGCAAGTAAGGTTGAGAGTTATCCACAAATAAGTTTGTATCCAATATTCTCTTAATGTGATGAGCATGGATTGATATTAGTGACAAGAAAAAAGCACACATCAAAAAATGAAGTGCCCTAGAGCAATCTGCGAATATCGAGATCAACAACTACACTACTTGTCGCGACATGTTGGAGATCGAGGAGAGGATTATAAAGATGATCCAAGAGCCCTAGGAGGGATCCAAGACACCTTAAGTGGGATCCAAGGGCAGTCCATCACATAAGGTTGAATGTTTAATCTTTTAAGTTAATACTAATAGCTAATCCCACTTCCAGCTTAACAAGTGATGATAAGTACAATCAATCGACTAGGAAAGATAGGAGAGTATAACCCAAACTCGCCAAAGCATTCCTAAGGGAGATTATGGAAGCCAAGTTGCCTCTCAAGTTCAAACTACTTAACTTGGAGTCATACACAGGTAAGACTAACCCAATGAACCATGTCTTCACCTTGATATCCATAACCTCCCTCCTAGATATCAATTATGCTTTTAAATATCATCTCTTCTTTACAACCCTCAAAGAGTTGGTCATGAAATGATTTACTTGCCTACTAGTGGTCACCTCCTTCCAAAATTTAAAAGAATGTTTGTAACACAATTTGCTAGTGCTCAAAATTATTAGAAGTGCTCTCAAGCTCTTCTAAAGATAAGGCAGGATCCGAGAGAGTCACTAGGAAGTAACACAGTGAGGTTCCAAATAGAAATGCTTGAAGTGAAAAACTTAAATCTTATAATTTCCTATACTGACTTCACCCAATGATAAAGAGATGGTCAATTATGCAATGCACTCGACCTGTATCAATCTAGAACTCTTATTGAGCTGTTGAATCTGATCAACAGACATGTAAATGTTGAATAGTATAATAGGTTCTAAATCCTCCTCAGCTACTCACCCATATAAACTTGCCCAAAAGGGAATAGTAGCATGAATGAGAAAGGGAACAAATTCATCTCAAGGATAGGACGGATAGAAGACCAAACCCATTAAGAGATCACCATTATCTAGAGTTCCTGAGGGGACCCCTATAACCAAGGCCATTAAGGATTACAAGACAACCCGCTCTAAGGGTGGAGGAGCCGACTCTAATCACTCACCCATAAACATGAAGAACTCATGCATTGCCTATCGACCTATCCCACCTACAACCACTAAGAGTTTATATGGTCAAGTTAGTTAAGACCATCCACAAAAAGGATTTTTTAAGCTCAGACACCCATAAAAGTGAATGTGCACCCTCGAGACACCTCAAGATATTGTACTTTCCATATGGACATAGCTATGGTACGGATGAACTTTACCCCCACAAAGGTTTGGTAGATGAATTTATCAAAGCTAAAAAATGAAGAAATTTATACTCCCTGATATTGGCTAGCACTCAAGAAAAGCTTCCATGGAGTGAAAAATTAATGAGTAGGGGTGTCAAAATTAGTATTCAGGTCAGTTTGGGGTCAAAATCAGAATAACCCTGAGTCAAATTCAGCTAACCTGAACCCGACCCAAGACACTAACCCAAAATACAACAACAAGTTCAAGCATAGGCGTGCGGGTGAAGGGGGCGTGAGCGAGTGAACAAGGGTGCAGGCGTCGGGAAGCAGGCATGACCCTAGGGTGCTAGCGCGGGGGAGAGGGCACAGATTTGGCAGTGTGGATGCATATGGGAGCACGGGCACAAGCGCGGTGCAGGTGGGAGTCTAAGTGCGGGCGTGAGCATGGGAGAGTTGTGGCTATCATGAGTGGGGTGGCACTGTGGAAGGTTGCAAGCGTCGGATCCAATCAATTCAAGTCACCTTCGAGTTTTTGAATCAACCGGAACTCAACCTGATTTTAAAAATGGGTCAGAATCTCAAACCCAAACTCGGACCATATGCCAAATGGGTTGACCTGAATTTGAATTTTTTTGGGTCGAGTTTCGGGTTGGATTAAATATTAACATGTAAAACCTACTTTTGGAAAGGTATATGCCACCCTAGAATTCATTTGAATCGAAACCTCTCAATTCCAATTTTTACAAAATACAAAAAAATTGATATCATTGTATTCTACGCGTTGAAGGGGCAATTCAATATATAAAACTATACGTTGAATTGTGAAGGATGGAAAGCCAGGGAATTAAATTTGATTTGTATTTTTTTCCTATATTAACTGTGTATATACGTAAATCACTGTAGCAATGGCAATGGAAAATTTTAAAAGCATGTTCCACGACATGCATTGGTTGGGAGGGTAGGTAGATTGTAATTTCATTAGATAGTGCTTTAACAACTGATCATTCAATTCCTGTTCTGCTAGAGACATGGCAGTGTGGAACACACATGAAATTGAGAAGGTAAATGCTTTGCTGTGAGTGATCCTGATGAGAGGGGAGATGCTGGAATTGTAGATGAAAGAAGGGGCTGATTAGAAAGAGAAGGGGAGGAAAAGAAGATATTGGCTGTTGTGATCTAGTGAGTGTGATCATATGGCTTTATTTATTTATTTTTCAAAATTGCATAAAATGAGAATCTAGGCAACATTTAACTTTATGCATGACTGCCTGTATTATGTCACATAACTCAAACATGTATAAGTTTTGGAGATTATCGTGTCCGATGTTAAGTGGATAGGGCAATGCGACCTTAATGGGTAGTGCGATCTTGATTAGCAAGCCTGCAAGCAATAGAGGCAGAGAGATCATCAAGAAGTGTTGCAATCTCAAGAAACTATAGGAGGGAGGTGTAGACCTAAATGTCTTGATATGACATCTTCTAAGGTTGAAAGCAACCAACATGTTAACCTATACATACAATATATCATTTTCTTTTATACAGCTCACGTGATGTCATGAAATTTATATAAAACTCTGTATAAAAGTGAATGTATAGCAATATTTTCACATGTTATGTTGTAAACTATTCTGCATAATTCCTCTGTAATGATAATTAGCTATATTCTTACATTCACTAATTGATGCATATGAAAGCCCCTTTTTCTATACATGATCATTGTATTAGAGATGTATATCTTTCTTGACAATGTTGCTCACCAGATGATTATTTTGACTATTGCAGGACAAGGGAATAAGAAGATTGAACCACAACAGAATCAAGTTTTGTTTGTATTTTGTTTATATCTTTTTGTCTATGTAAGAACATTTTTGAGGTTAGTAGCTTGTTGTTAGCGACTTATTTTCGGTTTTGATAGATGCTCTGTAAAAGAAAGTTATTGGAACCGAAAGTTGACTATTCTACTTAAATTTTAAAATGAATGTACTTGCTTTCTAGCTCACCCAATTGCATGAACAAAAATTTTAAATCTAAAATTGAAAAAATGAATGTACTTGCTTTCTAGCTCACCCAATTGCATGTCCTTTTTATGGCTTATTTTAGTTGCGGATAGATAAAAAATTCATCATAAGGCAAATACGCACTCCACAAAGTATGATAAATTATTAAATAAGCATATTTTTAAACTAAAATTTAGATAAGATTCAACAGGCTACAAGATATAAATTGAATAATTTACATCAAAACCTGTATTCACTTACAGATGAAATAATTTTGACCTTGCAGCAGTACACACAAACAATCCAGTCACAGCTACCTCATGTCTCCCAAAATTGTACATTTTATTTGTACAAAGCAGAGAGCATTTGGAACAATAAAAAGCATTGTATTCAATTTAACAACTACAAATTTATAACCCTCAAAAAAAAAATCCTGGAGGACTTATTACACAAATGTTAGAATAGAATAAGGCTTCGTTTGAGACAATTTTATTATTGCTTCTTAAAGCAACTTTTAAATATAAAAGTTGCAATTTTTGTACTAAAAAAACGTTTTAAGAAGCAATAAAAAAACAGTCCCAAACGAAACCTAAATCCTTAGATCAGATTGTGAGAGAAGTTTTTGAAACTAATTGATTCATCCTCAAAAGGAGGGGCTTATGCTTCTACCAGGATGAAGAGAGATTACAATTAATATAATTTAAAAAAAAAAAAGAGAAATAAAAAGGGCAGGAAGATGGAAGAGAGACAGAAGCAATGCGCCATCTATTATGATATACAGATATATTTCGAAGATTTTCGATTGCATCTTAATTCGAAATAGGGAAAGTTAGATCAGTCGAGCTCCAGAACAACCTTACCATGTACAAGTCTTTTTTCTTTTGCTTCATGAGCCTGTCTTACCTCTGCAATAGAGAATGTCTTCTCCACAGGTATCTTCATCTTTCCAGCTTCAAGGAGTCTGCGAACTTCATCCAACCCTTCAGCATCAGCTCTCATGTATGTCCAACCATACTCTGACAAATTTTTTGAAGAAAAATAATCAATTATATTACTATGTGGCAAAAGCAGCACGCATGTAGAAAACCTTAACACCCCATGGAACTGGAAAACTATTGCATTTTTCTGTGAGAAGGAATAAAGAAAAAGTCAAAATGATCCATAGATTATTTGTGAATAGCCATTTTAATCCCAGCTATCTAAAGTGTTCAATTTTATCCATGACAATTCAAATATGATCCAAATGGTATCTGTTAAAGCTGAGAATTTGAGAGGGAAAAGCTTGAAATTATTCATTACAATCTTCCCTATTTATAGATCTATACAAGCTATCCTAATGAGGAAATAATAAATTGCAGATTTATTACATAAATAATACATAAAAATCTTTCCTAAATTCGTTCCTTCATTATGGCGTGATCCAGGAGAGTATCCCACGGATTGATCTTTGTGTCCGTCGGATCCTTTGTATTGAGAACGACTGGATTTCAACACTCCCCCTCAAGCTGGGATATATGGATCTGTCATCCCCAGCTTGTCAATCATTCTGAGAAAGGCAGAAATGTCCAATCCTTTAGTAAGGATATCTGTAAGTTGATCCTTTGATGATACATGGTCAACACTTACTAGACCACTGTCTAGTTTTTCTTTAATAAAATGTTTGTCCACTTCTATGTGCTTGGTCCTATCATGCTGGACTGGATTGTGGGCTATGCTGATTGCTGATTTGTTGTCATAATATAGCTTCATGGGCTCATCCCACTTAACCTTTAAGTCTTCTAGGATATTTAATCCATAGTAGCTCACATATTCCCAAGGCCATAGCTCGGTATTCTGCTTCTGCACTAGATCTTGCCACTACATTCTGTTTCTTGATTCTCTATGTTGCTAAGTTACCTCCAAGGAAATGTGCAATACCCAGAGGTAGATCTATCTATCAACGGTGACCTGCGTAGTCAGCATCCGTGTTACTTCTAAGGTTATTCCTCGATCTCTCTTAAAGAGAATTCTTTTTCCTGGTCTCCCTTTAAGGTAGTGTAATATCCTGTCTACCGCTAGCACGTGAATCTGCTTTGGATTCTGCATAAACTGACTGACCATGCTTACAGCAAATGCTATGTCTGATCTAGTGTGGGAGAGGTAGATCAATTTCCCTACAAGTCTCTGGTAGGTCCCTTTATCTACATCTGGATCTTCTTTAGCTTCCCCCAGTTTAAGATTAGGTTCTACTGGTGTCGGTGCTGGTTTACAAGCAAGTTTACCTGTTTCTTTTAGAAGATCTGATAATTTCTGTTGTGATAATGAAGATTCTTCTGTGCTGGAGTGAGCTACTTGCAATTCCGATGAAGTATTTTCTCTACAGTTCTTTGATGTTAAAATCTTAGTCAAGACTTTCCTTAAACGACTTTCTCTCTACATTATCTCAGTTAAAGTATATATGCAACATCACTAATAATATGTGACTTCCCCGATCTAGTGTTGAAGAGTAATGAATATCCCTTGCTCTGTTGATCTGCATATCAGAGCATGAATTTAGAGAACCTTCGACCAGCGCCTTGGTGATTGTTTGAGCCCTAATATAGTCTTTTTTATTTGCACACTTTTACCTCGATTTTTCTTTAACTGTGATTTTCAAAATATCTCTTCTACTAAATCCCCGCAGAATGCATTTTCACATCAATTGGTCCAAATGCAGTTTGTACTGGCTGTAGTGAAGAAGTAGTATTCGGACAGTATTCATTTTCGTCTACAGGCCAAACGTTTCATGATAGTCAATCGCATATGGTTAGTGAACCTTTGCACCAGGTCTGCTTATATCTTCCTAGTGTGCATCAGCTTTGTCTTTATTGAGAACACCGATTTGCAGCCATCGATTTTTCCTATTGGTAAATTGACGATCTTCCATGTTTATTGTTCTTCTCCAGAGCCTTGCATTTCATCCCTTCATGCATGTTCCCAAATTATTCTCAAAGGCCTCAGAAAACTCTTAGGAATGGATATCGTAATTGTAGCAAGAAAATTTTGTTTGCATGAGAAGTATAAAGATAGAGTTGTGTTATTAGGGTTAAGGTGGTGATGCTTACCTGTATTCAGGAGAAGTGTGCAGCATTTCTCGGATCTGCTTGGGCACTCGCTTGAGCTTGTACGCTAGGGTAAACTTTTTCTCAATCTAGATGATAGTTTGTTATGTTTCCCTATCTTGGTTTCAGTGGATGTTTTGAGGTGTGGAGGAGAGGTCAAGAGGTTTTAGTTCATTTCCTCATCGTCCTACAAGTTTATCTCCATGAAGATGAGTTTTGAAAAATAGGGAATTTTGCTCATTCATAAGTAACATCACAATTAGAGTAAAAGCGTTCTGTGTAGGTTGATGATACACACTTATAACCTTTTGGATAGCTGAATATCAAACAAGAGATGCATTTAAGTGTTCTTCGGATCTAATTTTACGCTCGGCTCTGCGCTGTGATAATGAACATAAGAGGCACGTGATCCCTAAGATTTTGGAGCAAGATTTATGAGGGTTAAAACTGCCTGGTAAAAAAGAGGACAAGGCTTCATTGGATTTTTGGCTCTAAGTCTGTGAAGAATCGGTTTATGAGATAGCTGCAGTTAAAAAGAGCTTACATCCAATAGGAAATTGAGTGGTGTCTTATTGTAGTGCAAATAAGAAAGCTCGGGTGGTGGCTAGAGAAGATGGCATTTTTCCTTGCTCGTGCAAACCCAAATATTGGTTGTTGGGGTGTGAACACATATAGGACTACATGGATAATCCCTCACTCTGGAATAGGCAGGAGAAGGGTTTAGTGTTAAATAAATCTTGCATTGAGGATCGGAATCTTCGTATTTTACCCCGAATTGATTTGGATATTGGAATGAAGATTGAAGAATTGGATACTGAAGCATCGGATTTATCTTTTAAGGATATAGATCCAAGAGACTCTAGTGCATCATCAAATAAAAGACACAAACCAGCGTGCCCCAAGAGTATTGGAATTTTTAGGTCCAAATCTACTATGATAAGTGAAAGTAAGTGTGTCACATTCTCACTTTTGTTTGGGATGAGGGTCTATATATGGCTTGCGCCAATCGACAGGTTCTCAATGAAACATTTTATTTTCTATTTTCTGAAAATTGTGGATACATATGTCTTAACCATCAAAGAATGATGTCCTAGTTCTATAATGATGAAGCCAAATAGTGGAATCCCTATCGACTAGGGAAAGTCATAGACAACTATTTTTAGATTGATTTGGTTCCCAGGTAGTACAAATCGTTTTCTCCTTAGCAGTCCAATCTTCTTCCCCGATCTTTGGTCTAAATAAGCAGATAGTAGGGTTAAAATAAGCGTTGCAATACTGAATCATTGGTTAGTTTCTGTATTGATATTAGATTTTGTGAATAATTGATGGTATGTGGAGGACATTTCTCAGGGTGAGTTAGGAAGATAATATGATGTCTCCTTGGCCAGCCTACTGGTAAGAGAAACCATCAAGCAGTGATGGATTCCTTGTTGTTTGGGCAAGGAGTATAGTTTATGAGTGGGTAGTGAGATGGGTTCATGTGATCTGTGCGTCATGAATCAATTATCCATAATCTTCATGATTCTGAAGCCACTTAAACTGATAGAAATCGAAGTCTTACCTGAGAGTGCAAGTGAAGAGGAAGCATTTGGTTTTTCAAGAGATACCAGGAGTCGTTTCAATTTATCAATATCTTCTTTGTTGAATTCTCCAAGGCTGGACTGAGCTTCTAGCTTACTCGTAGTGTTGTTGGCATGTGGTGTGCTCCTTGTCTCACCTTTTTTATTCCACTCTTTGCTGGGGGGTTTTCCATGTATCTTCCAGCATGTTTCTTTTGTGTGTCTTGACTTTTTGCAATAGCTGCACTAAAGTGAGTCCTTGTCTTTGAACTTTGAAGAATCTTTACCCTTCTCCTTCCATGACGATTCTTTGTTCATCACCATTGCTGAGCTTTCAACTGCCTTCGGTTCTAACATCACTCCTCGTCGGCTTTCTTCTGTGCGGATGAGGGAAATGGTTTCATTGAGTGATGGCGTCTCCTCCTTGAAAAGAATTTGAACCCTAACTTGGTCAAATTTCGCATTTAGTCATGCAAGAAAATCATAAACTCTATCTTTTTCAATAAAGTTCTTTAGGATCGCAGCATCTTCCGGACATCTGGTTTCTATGCACCTATAGTGATCAAGTTCCTGCCACAGATTTTGTAGAATGGTGGCATACTCCGTCATGGTCTTACTCCCCTGCTTCGTGCTTCCAACTTTGACTTTAACTTCAAAGATTTGAGCCGCATCACGAGCTTTAGAGAAGGTTTGTCTGGCCGCATCTCATATGTCCTTTGTAGTCGAAAGGAACATAAATGTATCACTAATTTCTGGAGTCATTGAGTTCCACAACCATGACATAATCATGGAGTCTGCTTCATCCCATACCTCAAATTTAGGATCTCCTTCTTTTAGTCCTCCTCCAAGGAGGTGATGTACTTTCCCTTTCCCCTTCAAGTAGATCCTCACAAATTGAGACCACTTTAGATAGTTCTTCCCATTTAGACGATAGGAAGGTTGAATGCTTTGAAGGTCACCTCGTCATTGGTGCTCCATAGACTCCTCATTTTGCTCAATGATTTGGCAGGAATTAATTTCAGACATTGGGTAGCAGTGAAGGCTTCCAAAAATTTCTTTTTCGTTCAACAATAAAGGTCGATTTTTTTATTTTTAACAAGCCGACCGAGCCAAGTACGTAGGCTTGGATCGGTAACTTAGGGTAACTCGAGCCCAGTCACGCGAGCACGTGAGAATGCGAACTCAAGTAGGAGCCTTCGAGCGGTCCTTCTGCACGATTCCGCCTCTTTTGCCGTAAGCAGGAAAGCCGCGGCTGAAGGAAGAATCAGCCTCGACTGGTCGTGCGATCGGAAGTGAGGATCGAGCAGGGTGCTTCGCTCTTTCGATGATCTTCCCTCCTTGTCAGATCGGGATGCTTACCGTCCTCAGTCCGCTCTTTCATCCATCGGCTCAGGAGAAGACAACCAACGATGGCGTTCGGAAGCTCCTCCGGATTCTCTCGGATGTTCGGCTCTTAGCGGGAGTGACGACTTTGGCCTTTCTCTCGGATCGGAAGTTCCGATTGTGCTTCGACTTCGTCTCGTCCGTCCCGGCGTACACGGGTCGGCACGATCAAGTCCAAGCTTCTTTTTCTCTTCCTCCTTCGACGATCTAGGATCGTTCTCCGATGGAAATTAAGGCCGTTGGCTCTGATACCATGTTAAAGCTGAGAATTTGAGAGGGAAAAGCTTGAATTATTCATTACAATCTTCCCTATTTATAGATCTATACAAGATATCCTAATGAGGAAATAATAAATTGCAGACTTAATACATAAATAATACATAAAAATCTTTCCTAAATTCGTTCCTTCATTATGGCGTGATCCATGAGAGCATCTCACGGATTGATCTTTGTGTTCGTCGGATCCTTTGTACTGAGAACGGCTGGATTTCAACAGTATCTCTGTTGGATTAGTTTTTATTAGAATTGAGGAGTGTTGGAATTTGAGATAAAATATAATAAGAATTTATTCACTTAATTCAAAATATATAATAAATGCATATTTATAATTTATAAATAATGTTAATTATTAATCCTAAAATAAAAAAACAATAGTACATAAATATTGAAAGACAAGAATGATGAGAATATACTGACTGAGAAGGAGAGCAATCATCTTGCGGTTGATTTAATTAGAGAACAAGAATTGCTTGACGAGAATTCAATGTGCGCAACCATAGTATTTTTATATAATTTTTATACTCCTCTCAAGCTAGGAATATAAGTTGATCATTCCTAGCTTGGAAGTTAGGTTATCAAATTGTGATTGATCAAAATATCCACTATTTAAAGTAATGTTGGAGTGTAATGTCTTTAAATGATACCTTAATCAATTTATTTTTTATTAAATATGAATCATTTTTTACATGCTTAGGTCTATCATCATGGATAAGATATTTGGAAATGTCAATTGTAGCTTGGTTATATCACATTTCATAACTGCTAATTCTTTAATATGAATGCTAAGATCTTCAAACAACCTTTAAAGTCACATTTCTTCACCAATTCTTTGAGCTATGACCCTAAATTATGCTTCAACCCCTACTTTTAGCAACACGGCCTATTTTCTACTCCTCCAAGCGATAAGATAGATTTTCAATCAAATTTTGTCTTTGCAGCTCATCAATGTGTACTTATTTTGAGAGAGATTTCCTAGGCCAAGCTCTTGGAGATTACTTTAGGCCATATAAGAATTCCTCAAATTTACAAACTTTACTTGAGTGGCCTTAAATCTAGGAGGGATATTCATATACACTTTATCAAAGAACTTATTAGTCCTTTGATAAAAAGTTATCTCTCGAGCTTAATTTACAAACTAATGCTTGATACGCAAAAAGATAACCAAAGAGCAAGCGTTCGTTATCTGAGCGACGTATACTTAAACGTTCTCAAAAAAGGAATCAAGTATTTCATGTTCCAAAAATGAAACTGGTGAACTTAATGTTTAGAACTAAAGGTCTACAGAACATAATAATGCAGACTATATAAACAGATATATTGTCGATAAAATAAAAAGAATTAGAAATTCTTGAACCTAAAACAACATTAGCAGGGAATGCAAGCCAATCAAAATATTCCTCTTAACGGGAAGGTACGGTTAAAACTTAACCCCATCTGACAGATAGTTACTAAGTTATCTGGATTATTTATTTTTAAATTTTTCACTAAAAAAATGTAAGTTTCGTTGTCAATTTTTACAACTAGAAAATAACTGCAATTGACCCAGATCTCTCAATATGACCTCTACCGGTCTTACCTATTCCATGAGAATAATGGTATTGAAGCTTCTTCTTTAGCAAAATAGCTGTAGCAGCTGGAAGACCAATAACTAAACCATATCTATCAGCAAAAGATGCTGCTTCGCCCTATCACAACAAAAAGAGTAGCCTGTCTCAAACCAAGCAAATCAAACAGGAAAGATAAAGAAAGCAACTCGCTGAATTGCTACCTGAAGGGTCATATAATGCCCACCTTTCTTCAAAAGGTTGACACCTATTCTTTCAGCTTCAGGCCCCCCAATAGTATCCAAAACAGCATCAAACTGACCTTTGATTGCTAAATGAATATCCTGTGGATTATTGATCATGTAGAACAATATTATCATTCCCTAAGCTAATAATCTATGTTTTAAGAAAGATAATTTCAGATGACAAATTTAACTAAAGAAACTTGTGAAAAAAAAATGCATAGAAGAAATATGCAAAAAATGACATAATGACGTGAAAAAGGTTGCATTATTACACCAAGAAACCTATGTAAGCGCAAACATGCCACTCACATTCTGCATCCGAATAAACATTCAGAGAAGAACATGTAAGCGCTAATTGATTTACCTTTCTCATTATTATCAAAACTTGTAGTACTCACGAGCATTTCAAGATTCATTTCCTTCTCCATTTCAACATTTCAAGAAGCTAGTTTTAAGTACTTCGTTTTGCTGAAGAAGACATTGTCTTCAAGTGGCTTTACTTTAGGGTTTAGGATTTAGCCAGAACAGATTCATTCCTGCATTTTCTACTTCCATTGGAGTGGCAATGCGAAATGTGATTAAGTTGCCAGATGCCACTATAAAAAGCCATTCTCAGACAAATAATACGGCCAGAAGCATCTTCTTTGCTAGCAAGGAGTCAAGGTGGAAGACTTTGACATTCTCTCTCTCATCTCTCTAGATTATTTCAGGAATAGTTTAAATGATTTGATGCCCGCACATTTGCACTCAAACATATCCTAACACTTGAATTAATTTAAAAATTATTTCACTTTAAAATTTATTTAATTGCTAGTATTATCTTATCTTGAACTAGATGGAATGGTTGTTAAGAATTATCTAAAATGGGAATAACTATAAATTCAAGTTAGGGAAAAAAGCACAAAATAGTCTTCCAACTATAGTATGCACCGAATTTAGTCCTAGGGTTTCGCACTCCCACTTTAGTCCAAAGACTATTGAAAATTGATCCAATTTGGTCCGTCTTTTAATAAAATTATTCAATCTAAAGTGCCAACGCTCTCCCACTACCTCATGATTTAAGGATGGCATTTAGTGAAATTTTATAATTTCTATTTTTAACTCATTTATTAAAACTACTAACTCGTGTCAATGATTGGAATGCAAAATTTACGTAAACTAATGAAGATTAATACAAAATATAATGTAAGGCAGATATTTAATTATTTTCTTCAAATTTCAAGGGGTTATATGATAGTTAAATTTTCCAGGAGATCAATAATAATTACTAACATAATTTGTGTCATAATAACTTACAAAGCCTAATATTCATCACATACATTTCTTACTAATTATTCACCGCTATTATTTAGTAGGTTAACTTTTGTTCAAGTTTTTCTATTTATTATAATTCATTAAATGACAAAATAGAGAACAAAAGAAATATAATCTAACATACACTTGGACTACCTAAAATGCCTTTAAGTTTTACTTTGACATTAACTTTAACTATTAGTTATGGCCCTGTGACCAAATTAGATCAATTTTCAATAATCGAGGACTAAATTGGAGCAATACAAAATTATGAAACTAAATTGGTCACTTACTAATAGATGGGGAACTATTTTAAAAATTTTCCGCTTCAAATTAGTTTAATGTTATTTTATAACACTGTCTTATAACTAGGGATTTTATTGCATCAACCGACTTTTTAATGATCATAAAAGATTCATCCTGATGTCCTCTCTCTCCTTCTGCCCTGTCATAGCTTCTCCTTCTTAGTTAGTGCCCTCTCTCCTGATAGTGCTTTCATTATTGACATTTCCTTGTTTAAACCACTTGGTACCAAGGGCAAAGAAATTTGTCATCATTTCATCACTAGTGTTTTAAAACTTGTTTATGCCTTACCACTTATTTTCAAGAGATATGATGCCACAAATCCGTATTCAAACATATCCTACCAATCACAATCACATCGCCTAAAAAAAGAATTCTAAACATGTAGGTACAATTTTTAAATAGAAAATAACTTGTCAAATAAATAATAAAATTTTGAAAGTTATATCACTTCAATATATTCCAAATATAGTAAACTGGTGTATGCTAAAGAATGTATGATAAAATGAACTTCATATTATACTCCAAATACTTTAATTTGCGTTATAAAGCATGCTATTACTCCAAAAATTCAAAATTGTTCAATGGGCAAAGATGAATCATGGGCAAATCTAGTGTCCATTGAGCATCAATAGTGATCAATGAATCAATTACATATTGCACCATCAAAATATATGCAAATACACTCTTGAATTTATAATAATCTTTGCTTACCCAAGGGTTCCAAAAGATTTTTGGGTGATATAAGGGAACTATAATATCCTTCCTAGGATAATAAATCAGTAAATCACCAAAGTGCCCTCTCAAGAACAAACTTACTATAATGTCCCCATGATCCTAATACAAATGTATTCAATGTCAACACAATTGATCATGCTGAAAGGACAACAACTCACACCCTAGCACATTGTCCTAACCTTAATAACTATATCTGATCATGCATCGTTGTATTCCTCTTTCTATTCCTACTCCTAAGATGACCTATCCAAAAGTTCTCATTACCCTCAACGTGGAGAGTTTTCTAGTGGTAGTAGAATTGGAAATGTTTCACAACTTAGTATTAATAGAGATGTTCCTTGCTACATTGACCAACCATAGATCTAGGTTGCAATATTCTTCCCTTGTTTGAATTTTCAAGCCTTCATATTTTTCTTCAATGTGCTGATCCATTTCACTCAAACTTTCTTCGCATCTTTTATAATAACATGACTATGAATAGAAACTACCGCTATTGGGTAAAGTCTCACGTTTTAAAAGTTTAATTTACAAAGAGGCAAGGATGAACTGCGCTATTAAAACTTTTTACAAAATTTTCACAAACTTATTACAATTAAAACTATAAATTTTAGAGCAAATAAACATAGTAAAAGATATAGGGACAGATATTCAAGCAATAAGCACACACTTATTCTGGGCAAGGGCTCCCCCTCTAGTATTCTCCTGTAGAAAATATTCAACCAAAATGCAAACAAATAAGTAAAACAAATAACTAAAGCCTAATTTTTAAAACTCAATTTAGTTAATTTATAATAAGATTAAATATAATATTTAGAAAATAAATTAGCTTAAGAAATAATTATATTAAAATAAATATATGATAAAATATTGGCTATTTTTAGAAAGAATGCCTAGCTCACTTGTTTTCTTATTTTCCTTCTAACCTTTGTGGACCGCTGCAAAATTAACTGGTTGCGAGAAATCGTTGCGTACGCTCAATTATGATAAGAGATTATGGCCTAAATGATTAATTGTTTGTGAGGTTCTTCAAAGACTTTAAAGGTCACCACAAACCACTTAGTGGGCCTCCGTTAAACTATTTTTGAAAACAAATTATTGTCATGTAACCTAGCCATTATGAGGCTGATCAAGTGGACAAAATCAGTATTTTAAAATGTTTTGGCCAGCAAAATAAAATGGGTACATGGGCCCCTACTATTTCTACAACACAATTTTAATTATAATGCTATGGTAAACATATTATGGGCATTAGTTTAACCTAAACTAATTTTTATAAGAAGAACTAGGGCCATACTTTCAAAACCAACAGCCAAGTGCTTTTCTCTTCCAAAATACCTTGAAACTACAGCATACATTTGAGGGAGAAATTAAAGCTAGATGCACCACAACAATCTCTTGGTGTTACCTTACACATAATAGACACAATAAAATTTTTTAGTTTAATGACTTTGTCTTCATGTGCTTCAGATGTCCTAACAGCATACCTGTTTCTTACACAAGCTCAAATGAAACAACAACAACATCAAGCTTTTGTCCCACTAAGTGGGGTCGGCTACATGAATCTTTTTTCGCCATTGTGTCCGGTTAAAAGTCAAATTCTCATTTAAATCTAATAAAGAAAAATCATTTCTAATATTTTCTAACCAAGTCTTTTTTGGTCTACCTCTACCTTTCTTAACAAACGTCAAAATTTAGAGCACACTTTGGCTCATGGGGTCAAAAATTATCAATTTCATATGCTCAAATTATAATAGATTGGCCCTATGCTAAAGAATATAAAAATAAAACTCTACGCAATACCCAACAAACAACAACAACAATAACATCAAGCCTTCATCATACTATGTGGAGTTACATGATCCTTTTTCTCCATTGTATCCCATTAAGAGTCAAATTCTCATTTGAATCTAATAAAAAAATCATTTCTAATATTTTCTAACCAAGACTTTTTAAGTCTACCTTTACCTTCCATAACATAGGCTAAATCGAATACATCTAATCTTCTACCCAAGTCATCAAAAGGCCAACATTTTCTATGTCCAAACCATCTAAGGAAACTCTCTTTAATAAAATATGCCACTGGAGCAACTCTAACCTTTTCACATATATACTCGTTTCACATTTTGTCTCTAAGAGTGAAATCACTCATCCAACTGAACATCATCACTTTGTAACACTTAATTTTATGTTTATCTTTTGTCACAAAGCATTGTAGGTCTCACCACCCTCTTATAGGATTTTCCATTCAATTTGAGGGGTACTTTTTATGTCACACAAGAAACCCAATGCATTCCTCAACTTCAATCATCCAAACTTGAATTCCTCTAACAATATCCCCATCTAATTCACCACCATTTTGAACAATAGACCAAGAAATCTAAGATGTGTAGTCTTATTAATGACTTGATCGCCCAAAGTCACAGATCCCCCACTACATCTATTACTACTAAAATTACACTTCATGTATTCGGTTTTAGATCTACTCAAACAAAAATCTTTAGACATTAAGGTTGACCTCCATAATTCATGTATTCCTTCAACTCTTTCTCTAGTTTTATCAACAATAAGAATATTATCAGTCAAAAGCATACACTAGGGTACAACCGCTTGCAAATGTCTAGTAAGAACATTTAAAGCAAAAAATATATATAGGTTTAAAGCTGATCCTTAATGTAATCAAACAAAAATAGGAAAATATTTGGTCAAACCATATTATTTTTTAATACAAGCAACTGCTCCTGCATGCATATTCTTATTGATTTGAATATAAGCATTAATAACTCCTTTATTCTCTAGAATTCTCCAAAGCACTTCACTTGGAATTCTATCATGGCTTTCTCTAAATCAATAAATATCATATGTAGATCCTTCTTATTCAATCTATACTTCTCAATCAAACCTCTCAATAAATCTATAGCTTTCGTAGTAAACCTACCCAACATGAATCCAAATTAATTTTGAGAAATATTAATATCATGTCATAACCAATGCTTGATAATTTAATTCCTCTATAATTCACACTCTCTTATACATCATCTTTATTCTTACAAATATGAATCAACAAACTTCTCACTCATCTGCATCTTTTTAGCCTTTTAAATAATATTAAAAAAATTCATAAGTTAAGAAATTCCTTCATCTGCCAAGCATTTCTATGCCTCTATTGAAATATCATTAGGTCCAAAAAAATTTCCACATTTCAGTTTCTTTGAAAGCTTTCTAACTTCAATTTTACTAATAAGATGATAAAAAAATCTCTATTTTTACGTAGAGTGTTAAGGTCACTAAAGTCAATCGTATTCTCACATTTTTTACTGAGACGCCTATTAAAATATCTCATCCACCTTTATTGAATAAGGTCTTCTAATAAAAGCACTTTTTTATTTCATCTTTAATGCACTTCACTTGAGCTAAATCCTTACTTCTTCTATCTTTTTGCTTGGCTAATTTATACATACATCTTTTGCCCTCCTTAGTATCTAATATATTATATAAATCATTAAAAGTTAATTTTTTTGCATTGCATATTATTTTCATGGACTCCTTACGAGCTCCTTTATATATTTCTCAAATTTTTGAGCTATTACATCTAAACCAATTTTTATAACAATGCTACTTATTTTTATCTTTTATTTTTACATTTTAAGTACACCACTAACTATTTTTACTATAATAAGTTTTTTCTTCTAATGCTCCAAAAATATCTTTTGCAACATTCTTAGCATCTGATGCGGACATCCGATGGTGGACGTTAATCAAAGGAAGAGACGAAGATCGACGGCTTAGATCACTCCTTTTTTTATCTTAGTTTATTAATTGTATTTTGATTTAATTTTGCATTTCTCATTTTTATCCTTATTTAAGAGTCTTGTCTTATGTAAGCTCAATAGGCAAAATTGTCTTTTAGTTTCTTTTAAAGCCTATATATTGAGGCTCTTGCTCTTGTATTAGATTAATGATGAATTAATAAAAAAATTATTTCTACACTTTGTTCTTGAGAGCGATTGGAATTCTTAGGAGTGTGGAAGTCCCTATGTGAGGGCAATGAAATACCCACCAGCCACAGGATGTGTCCGGGCTCGCGGTTGAAGTCCCTTGGTGAAGGGCAACACAATACCCGTCAATCTTTGGAAGAGTCAGAGACTCGCGGTTTATTTTCTTTCTCTAATCCCTCACCTCCTCCTTTAACCGTCGGCTAAATCTCCCCCCTAGCCGCCGACTTTCTACCTCCAATCCCCTTCCCCTTTCCATACTCGCCGGCCAAGCACCCTAGCTTTGCCACCGGTCACCCCACCAATTCTCCAAGGCGCCACTTTCCAATCATCTTCTTATTATTTTCCTAATTTGATTCAAATCAATTTGGAAATTTCAAATTTGAATTTCAAATTAATTTGAGATTTGAATTTCCCTCATTAATTTGAATTAATTACACAACTCCCTCCCATCTCTTAATTTTGAATTTTGAAAGGTCTTTAATCCCTTTCCTAATTTAAGATTCTAATTAAAAGAATCAATCAATTACTCCAATCAAAGCTCCATTAATTGCCACCCCCCCCCCTAATTTGGATAATTAGAAAGGATTTCGAATTTCAAATTCAAATCTATTTGAATTTGAATCCTTTCCTAGAATAAGATTGATCTCATTTGGAAACTTTTCAATCCTTTTAAATCTGAAATTAATTAGAGATCCTTCTCTAAATTTCTTTCCTTAATTAATACCCTGTGTTTGGAAAGGTTTCAAATTCCCTCTTGCATGGTCCCCCCCCCCTCCAATCCAATTAACACACATTAATTCCTCCCATTAAAATCCCAATTCAAAATTCAGCATTCAAATCCTATTTGAGTTTGAATTATTTCCTAAATTAAGTTGTTTTAATTTTGGTAAGTTTTGAATTTCAAATTCAAATGAATTTGAAAATTCAAATTCTTTCCTAAATCATTTAATTTAATTTTGGAAGGTCTTCCCTAAATCAAAATGTTTAAATTTGAAATTGATTGGAAATCAATTCAAATGTCCACATTCATTGAATCTGGATCACTCACTTCCCCTCTCTATTTGGCTGACCCCTCTCTCCCTTCTTAATTAATTAATTCCCCAATTGGACATCCACTTAGGGAAATTAATTAACTAACCCCATCCTCGTTCTACATTAGCATCACTAACTATTTTTTCTCACATAGCATTAATTTCCTCAAAATCCTAAGATTTTGAATCATACTCTAAAAAAAAATTTTATTATTGTTCTTTAAAATCCCTCATCTAATACTAAGACAACAATTTACTTTATTTTCATATTTTATATTTTCATCTTAAAATTCAAAACAAATAAGCGAGGTTGAGTACATAAACATTCACTTCAAATAACTTAACAATCTCTACAATCTAAATAGTTTATTTTTCTTAAAAGAAAATAATCAATATGAGTTTTACTATATCCATTTTTATAAATGATGAGATACTCCCCTTTTTCTTAAGATATTAATAATTATAAAATCATCAACTAGAGCAAAATCTAATATGGCCATACAAACTTCATTAGTCACTTCAAACCCAAAGCTATCATGAATGCATTTAAAATTTTCTACAACTTTACCAACATATTCATTTAAATCTTCTCCAATAAAATTTTTTCTTCAAGAGGTATCCTTGTATTAATTCTTTAAAGTCATTCTAAAATTTTAGTTTTGGATCATATCTAAACTTTACGAGCATAAGTAATTATAATATTAATAATCTTAGCATCAACAACAATCTTTAAAATTATAATTTCATCTCTAATCTATTAATTACTATAACATTACCTTCAATCATTTATCTATAATCACACATACACCTTTTCTAGTATAACTCATACAAGAATACTATAATTTAAATTCTAAAGTATCAATCTCCTAAGCCTTCTCTCAACCCCATTTAGTTTCCTAAATACATCGAATGTTTATCTTTCACTTAATCATAGTATCTATCAATTCTACTAATATCTATTTTCTGTGTAATACCCCAATTATATTAATTTGATACAGAAAGCACACTATGACTCCAAATAATTTGATAGGTGCCCAAGAGGCAAATATGCATCATGGGCATACCTAAGGTCCACTGTGCATCAATAATAGTGTCCGTAAATCAATGAACATGTTGTAGCATCAAAGTGTATGCAAATACATTCTTCAATTATGAATGATCTTCACTAATCCCAAGGATTCTAAAAGATCCTTTTAGTGGCATAGGGGGACTATAATATCCTTCCAAGGATAACAAATCAACTAAGTGTCCACTTAAGAACCAACTTAGCATAATACCCCCATTGCCCGAACATAAATGTATTAAATCTTAAGTTGATCGATCATGCAAATAGGACATGAACCTGAATTTAATTATCGTATCTCCCAGTAGAACCAAAAGTACTAGTGATTCATCTCCTCAATATGCATTTTAAAATATGTACTACATCAAAAATCAAAATAAAACTAATCGCATTACCTATAGGGAATTGTTATAAGACCTACCACATAGGTCATCTTGGATATATGACGAGATCAAAAGATCCGATATTGGCATGATTCCAATTTGAGTCATAAGTCTCATATACAGGCATCTCGAAAACCTGAATATATGCCCCAACCCTTTAGGCAACTCATAAATAAAACAATAATCCTCGTACTTTAAACTAAGTTAATTATAAATATCAAACACAAATTATAAACAAAATAACATATAATGGGTCCTTTATGGACATAAATATGATCTTAATTAATAGGCAAGCATACGGATAACAAGCTCATCAAATTAAACCAAACAAGCCACCTTACATATATGTAAGGCTAAAAGATTCATCATCCGACTTTCCTCTATTTTGAAGTGTCATAAACCCCAATTATGAGCCTTCCAATAGATTTAAGTCCTATCTCAATCAAATTGGGTCAGCAAAAAACCAAGAAATTCATTAAATCAAAACATAGGCCTATTAGATACAAGCCTCAACCAAACCTGAACCCAAGCAAACATTCATGCTAAGAAGCCCACCAATAAATATCAAATTTACTAATTAAAACCAAAAACCTAAAATTTCATGTCTCTTGGACACTTCATTTAAGTCAAGCCAAGCCTCATGAATAGCTTATAATCATGTCATACGGTCATACCTCTAAGCATTTGTTGATCATATCTAGTAGTACATTTGAACCATAAGTGGTTATGTTGTGTGTCCATTGTTGAGTAAAAATTGGTGCCTTTTTCTAGTAAACGAGTTGATGTTGTAATGAGAGAAGGAGTCTTTGGAGCATGCTAGATAGGAGTATGTTGGGCCTTCCATTGGGGGAGCGGGGGGACTTTAATTGTATTTTGAATAAGGAGGAGAAGAAAGGTGGAAGGAGGTTCCTCTTTTCTAGAGGACCTAGAGAGATGAGGAATTTTATGACTAACTCTGATTTCCATGATGTAGGTTTTGTTGGACCAAGTTTTATTTGGTGTAACAATAAAGAATGAGCTTCAAGGATATGGGAAATGCTTGATAGATTCTTGCTAAATTCTGCATCTTTACATTTGGTCCCTTCGGAGAAAGTGAGGCATCTTGCAAGGGTAGCGTCAGACCATAGTCCAATTGTTTTTAAATTGAAAGCTAAGCAGTTTAACAAGACAAAGGTCATCAGATTTGAAGACACTTGGAGATCATACCCGGCTGCTTGGAACATTGTGTATAATTCTTGGAAGAATTATCATTTTGGTGATGAGGTGGAGGTGCTTCATAGAAAGCTTCGAAGGACATTGAGAGCTTTATTCTTCTGGAGTAAAAACAAATGCAAAGATTTGTGTAAGTTGAAGGAGGACTTGAAGAGGGATATTCTGGAATAACAAATTAAGGAAGCCAAGGTTGAGGTTTTCTCTTTGGAAGATTTGCTTCTTCTTAGGAGCAAGGTTCATGAACTTAATGTCATTTTAAGAAGGCTTTCCACTTGGTGGAATCAAAAGGCTAAGGCAAGATGGCAAGAGGAGGGGGATACTAATTCTAAGTTTTTTTATAACTTTGCATTAGCTAGGAGAAATGCAAAGTGGGTGAGACAAATCAAATATGTTAATAATCAAATGTTGGAGGAGGATGATCAGATTGAGCAGGTGTTTCTACAGTTCTTTGAGGAGAAGTGGAAATACAGAGATTGCAAATTGTCTGACTGGCCTATAATTTCCGGTAATCAGAGGTTGGCTGCTTCGGATATGAATGCTTTGGTTGTTGAATTTTCCTTGGAGGAGTGTAAGGAATCGGTATTCCAGCAAGGCAATAATAAATCACCTGGTTTGGATGGAGTGACATCCTCTTTATATAAATGTTATTGGAGCTTAGTGAGGGAAACTACTTAGAATGCTATCAAAAAATTCTTTAATTCTGGAGTTATGCACAAGGAATGGAAAGATATGTTAATTGTATTAATCCCCAAAGTGAAGAACCTGATTTCGCCTTCCAATTATAGGCCTATAAGCCTTTGTCAAAATACTTATAAGATTGTTGCTACTATACTGGTTAATAGACTGAAAAAATACATGCCCAAGATGATATCGGAGGAACAGTTGGCTTTCATTCTAGGTAGATCAATGTCAGAACATTGTTTATTGGCTGAGGAGATTTTTAACAAGTTTAAAATCTCTTAAGAATAAAAAAGGTATGATGGATGTAAAGCTTGACATGGAGCAGGCTTACGATAGCATGGGATGGCCAACTCTTCATCAAATTCTTAAATGGTATGGTTTCTCCACTATTTTTTCTAATTTCCTCATGGAGTGTATGGTGAATGTAGGTTTTCAATTATTCTGAATGGGAAAAATTCGAGATGGATCAATGCTCATAGTGGATTCCGGCAGAGATGTCCACTTTCACCATACTTGTTCATTATGTGCTCCCAACTTGTTTCCAACTCAATTGAGCAAAGGGGACAAGAGTTGGGTATTCAGATTTCTCCTAGAGGACCGAGGATTACACATCTTCTATATGCTTATGATGTGCTTGTATTTTCACAAGCAACCACTATTTTGGCAAGATTATTGAAGAATATTGTGGAGGAGTTTTGTAATTGGACAAGTCAAAGAGTTAGCATCAACAAGTCCCAAATTATATTTGGTAAGGCTATTAGGAGGTCTCATAAGAAGAAGATTGCCATAATTCTTGGTTTTAAAATGGTGGAGTTGCATTATCTGGGAATTAAGATCTCTTTAAGGAGATTGGTTATGGCAGATTTTCAAGACCTTTTGAGCCATGTGACGAATAGATTGAATGTTTGGGGGAAGAAGTCTTTATCTTTGGGAGGTAGAATTACTCTCATAAAGACTTCATTACTATCTATGCCGAATTTTGTACTTACACATTCTTTGGTTCCTAAGAAAGTGTTATATGAGTTGGAGAAAATGTGTAGGAGATTTATTTGGCACAAACCGGATTGAAGGAAAGGATTGCACTATGTTGCATGGGAAGAGATATGTAAACCAAGATGTGACGTTGGGTTGGGAGTGCATTCTACTATGCTTAGAGGTGGTGCTCTAAGGGCAAGGCTGGCATGGAAGTGTATCCAGAATCCTGATTCGTTACTTCACAAAACTCTCATTGCTAAGTATGGTGATGATATCATAAATGGAACTTGCAAGAAGGGCTCTTCTAGTGCTTGGCAAATTATGAAGGATGGAGGTAAACATCTTAAACACATTGTCAAATGGAAGGTGGGTAGAGGTGATAAAATTAATGTCTTAAGTAACATTTGCCTGCTTGACAAAAGTATTAATGCTTGACCTACATTTGCTGAATGTGGAGCTTTGGAGGACATGACGGTTCAACAGCTCATTTCAGATGAAGGAAATTGGGATGAGAAGCTACATAGGTTCTTTCATGAAGAACTTATTATGTTAATCAGGAAAATACAAATTGAATGTATTTGGAAGGAGGATCAGATGGAGACCGTGTGCAAATACTCGGGTAGATCAATTTCTGCATTGGCATATGAATATGTGATGAAAGGGAGATGTAAAGAAGATGATGGTGGTTTCTGTAATTGGCTTAAGAAGTTGAAGCTCAACACTAAGGTGGAACTTTTTTGGTGGCGCCTCAGTAAGTTTGCTATCCCTACTAACCATTTTCTCAAATTTTGAAGGATTGCTGTTGATGACTCTTGTGCTAGAGGATGTCAAGAGGTTGATAAGTATGACATTGTGGTTCATTGCAAATATCTTGTTGATGTGATTTCAAAGATAAGAGATTGGGGATTTTCTGTCCCTGTGTTTCAATCAATGGGTTACTGTTTAGAGGAACTGAGAAGAAGTTCAGTTCGGAACTCTGGCATGGTTAGAATATATTTTGCTGCAATTTTTTTGTCCTGGAAGAACCGCAATGTGGTAAAGCATGGTAAGGCTGCTATGTCTAGTTCCTTGGTGGCGGCAAATGCTCTTTCTTTAGCCATGTTGAAATCTAGTCCATATCTAGATAGTTGGGGTGCTAATCTCCCTAAGGAGTCCCACATAACTTGGTGCCCTCCACCGCTAGATTGGATCAAGATTAATGTGGATGCTTCATTGTTGAATTCAAATCGGGCTGGCATTGGGGGGATTTTCAGAGATTGCAAAGGTAGACTTCTTCTTGCTTTTGGGAAAAATAAAGTACACTGGGATGTTGCTCAACTTGAGATGGAGGCGGTTATAGCTATAAGGGATTTCATCCAAAGTTGGATGCTTGAAAGCAAGGGACTTATCATTGAGAGTGATAATATCAATGTGATTACATTCATTCAAGATTCTTTGAAGAAGGTAGACTGGCATTTGGAGAATTGGCCGATCAAGGAGCTTTTCTTCCTAAATGATTTCAATAAAGTCATCTTTCATCATGTTAATAGGGAATGTAATAAAGTAGTTGATTTTTGTGCTACTTTGGCATTAGATGATAGTTTTACTTTTGATAGTTTCTCTTTTGGTAACATTCCGTCCTATTTGATAGATTTAATCAAGGAGGAATGTTACCCTCCTTTTATCAATTGTAATTAGTCTCTTTGTTTCCTTTAATGCATAATTGCACTTTTCAAAAAAAAAAAAATAGAAAACAAGCTGATGCCATCTTTGACAACATGTCTACAAAAAATATATGCATTTTCACATTGATATGTGCAAAACACCTGAGGAGAGACAACTCATGGTTGCTAATTATATCCTCCTCTATGATGCATCGACATGCCTCTTAAAGAGGGTGTGCAGTGTCGGACACGTGTCGGACACGGACACGGCATGGACACGTGTTCGACACGGCATTGGAGTGTCGGAGTTTAAAACATTAAAATTTAACTCGGACACGCGTGTCCGGTTATTAAATGATAAAATCGTCCGTTCTATTTAGACTTTTCGCGAACGAGAAGCCCTATTTTTCCGATCCACGAAAGAAATCTTCTAGGGCGGACCGGGAGAGCTCATAGTCGATGCCAAACGGAGACCGCTGCCTTCACCTCCCGTTCCTTCGTCATTTATGCTCGGCCAGGCAGAGCTCGTCTTTCTCATTCCTTCGTTCTTGCGTTATTTCTGCTGTCATTCGAGGCAAAGTTTGCAATCAAGGCCAAACAGAGCACCTTCTGCGCGCAAGAGAGCCAAGAACTGTAAGTGGATTTCACCATATCTTCTCTTCATTGTTGAAAAACCTGATGTACATGCTCGGTACCGCTCGGTATCGCTAGGTACATGCTCGGTACCGCTCAGTAAATGCTCGGTACTGCTCAATACATGCACGGTACTGCTAGGTACATGCTCGGTACTGCTCGGTACTAGTAGGTACATGCTCGGTACTGGTAGGTTACTGCTCGGTACTGGTAGATACATGCTCGGTATTGGTAGGTACATGCTCGGTACTAAAAGGTACACACTCGGTACTAGTGAGTAAATGCTCGGTACTGGTAGGTACATGCTCGGTACTGCTAGGTACATGCTCGGTACTAGTAGGTACATGCTCGGTACTGGTAGGTACATGCTCGGTACTGGTAGGTACACGCTCGGTACTGGTAGGTACATGCTCGGTACTGGTAGGTACATGCTCGGTACTGGTAGGTACATGCTCGATACTGGTAGGTACATGCTCGGTACTGCTAGGTACATGCTCGGTACCACTCGGTATCTTCACATACAAACAACTTACGAACTTTAAAAACAAGCAGAACTTCAAAATTACTCTTACAATAAAATTTTGTTCCGTGGGCGCTGCCCCCGGAAACCCCCGCCAGGGGGCAGCGCCCCCTTGGACCCCCGGCAGACCGGTATATTGTTTTATTCATGTTGTGATTTTTTTTATTTCACTTTATATCAATTTAATTCGATGTATTCATATGCATGATTGGTTTGTTAGCAAAATGAGCTCGGCTGCTGGCGGGAGTGGATTAGGTGAAGGTTCAAAAGAGCCATCTGTAGAAACTGATAAGCCATTATGGATTCATGTTACAAAGTTAGGAGTTGATCGAACCACTATAAATCTGGTGTGATCTTTCTTTATTTTGATTTTCGTATTTATTATTCCACACTTTGATTTCTGTGGTGATTTTAGTTTTACGTTTTGTTCTTTGATTATAGGAAAGATTTTTTAAAATAACAATTCATCCCCCCCCACCTCCTCTTGGTTAGCCTTGGGCTAGTTCTTAAGGGCTTAACATCCCTAATAAACTTTCACCTTAGTCCCTCAGGATGTCAGTATGAGCCATGTATGATGACTATGCCACTTGATCCATTCCTTTCATTTTGAGTAGGAATTCCTAGTCTCTACCCTTTTGCCAATCCCATTTTAGGAAAGATAATGTATGATCCTTAATCAAGAATGTTCTCAGGCTCTGGCCTAAGATGTAATTAACCACGGGGGCTTACGCCCATGGGAAACTGAATTCCACATCTACTAAACCCCATTTGAGCTAATGTACTGGGTGGGGGAAACCCATTGTTTCCATCAGGTCGGGTATATTACTAACCATCACGGTGTGTTGGTGAGAGCCGCTATCCTCAATGGTTAGTCATATGCACAATCTAATCTGCCTTCCCATTGGATCGTTGTAGAGGAGTGCGGAGGCTTGCGATTATCTCTACCCCTCAGGGTGGATGCAGTTGTATACCCCTCCGCATTCTCCTGCAACCACAGCAGTGTTACATTCGGAGGTCCACGAGGATAGCCTCATATTGTGCAATTTTAAACAATGTCAAATATTAAACATGTTTCTTTTAGTTAAAAGACATGATTTTTATTAGAATTGGAACATAAGAACTCCAAAGTTATTATTATTTAGCAATGGTGAATGGGATACCTTTTCATCAATTCAGTACTTGAAGTTAATTAAATATTTTTATTAGAATAATTAGTTCCTCTAATGTCAAGAGATGAGAAAAAAATCATAAAACTCCTTGATGAGAACATCCAAGGTCTCAAATTAACTATTCAAAAAAAGTACGCCATATGAATGATGTACATGCAGAGTTTAAGTGCACATACCTCATCATGTGCGTGCAGGTAGAGGTGTGGCATAGAGTTAGGGAAAGAATTTGTTCGCATCAAGGAAAACATAAACTTTTCTAAAGCTTACTATGTCCAAGGGCAAGAAGGCATGTGTTGAGGCCACCCTTGCCAATGACTCCTCTAATGCAATAGAGAAATATTGCCAATCCAAATACTTGACCATTAATGGGTATGAGTGAAAAGAATTCATCACTGCCAAAAAGCAATGTCACTCCAAATACTAGGCCCACAATACATGATTGAAATGTTCGATGAGGAGATTTAACATCATGGCATTGAGTTCTAAAAAAAAATGTACATTTATTTATCACACAACATTCTTTATCCATTCTTCTACTTCAACCATCCAACATGTATTCAACTAATAATATTGTTGACCTCCTTTCTGATGTCGATAATTAACTTCCTCTTCATGCATATCATATAGGTAGTCTAGATCCTGTATTTTTAAATGATAGTATGTGATGGTAGGTTAGATTTAAATTTTGTTAAGTTCTACCGAAGTATCGCCCTACGACAATGGTCATTCCGACGTCCGTCGCCTACTATGGTCCTTCCTACCTCCATCACCAGAAAATGGTCTTTTTGACCTCGATCTCATGCCAACTGCAATCCATCTGTCGCTTCCTATGATCCTTCCGACCTCCATCACTTGAAAATAGTCTTTCCGACCTCTATCCCATCGACTATGGTCATGCCGACCAAACAAAAATGTCTATATTATAACTCCCATCATGTAATACATATATTTCTAACATCAAGCCTAGGCTTTCTCCCAAGGAAGGGCCTCATTTATAATTTATTGCAAATACAAGTGGATTCATTCAAACTGGGTCATGCCCTATGGTTTTTCCCCCTATTCAAGGGTTTCCACCTAAAAATTATGGTGTCTCTTATGAATACTACACACTCTCTCTTATCTGCTTGTGTGTTGAATTTTCGTATAATGCTAAGACATTAAACTATATATTTCTCTATCACCGCTAATATTCCAGAATGCAACACCCTCCAAGGGAAGAATTTCACCGTCCATGTGGAGCCTTTGGAAATCATCTGCAATGTTAAGGTCATGATCAAGGACAAACAAGACATTTATATAGGTCAGTAAAACTTGATCTATGCCGAAAGGGAACTGGAGGATGGTTACACTCTTGTAGACTATATTAAGCTATATATTCAGTTTAATATGTCATCATCATCAAGGTCTTCATCATTAAGGGTTTCAACATCAAGGAATTCCTTCATAGAATCCCTAAGAAGAAGTTGATAATTGATGGTACTGTTAGTTTGATGGAATGTCTGTCGTATCCCATAAATGATATCCTAGAGGAGAAACCGAGATTAAATGAATTTTTTTTATGTTGTATACATAATGGTCATTGTTTAAATATAGTAGTTTATGGGATACATACAATGAAGTAAATAAATCTCGTTATCGCATGTATATGAATGGAACAGACATAAGTGAAATGGGTTGGAAATTTATACAACAGAGGTTCAAGGATCATGATGGTCATTTTGCTCATATGAGTATTCTTAAGACATGAATTGGTGAAATTGGATGCAAAGAAGTTGTTTCTGTTGAGGTCAACGTTAAAAAGCTTGTTTGTGATCGTTTAATTAACTAAACAAATAAATTGAACAATATTTTAAATACTCAATTCTTAAATAAACAAACTTGAACACTAATGCATTCGACTCATTTATGTTCACGAACAATATCATTTGAAGTTCGTGAATAAGCTCGACATTAAGCTCGATAAAAGTTCAATTCGTGTTCGATTTTGAGCTCGTGAATAAGCTCGATAAAAATAATTAATATTTGGTTATAGAATTATTAAACATAAATAATATAAATATTTTATATTTATTATAATGTAATGATATAATTAATGTTAAATAATAAAATTTAAAGTAAATAAATTCATAAATGTGTTAGTTCATATATATGTTCATGAACATGTTTGTTTTATAGTTAAAAAAATTCGTTAAATATGTTTGTGAACATGCTCGATGTAATCATTTGTTAGGAAACTTGATAAAGCTCGTTTGTTAAGTTACTGAAAATCTAAAAGTATAGCTCATTTATAGCTCGTTCATGTTTGTTTTTTTAAAGCTCGATAAACACTAAACGAACGAATATGAACTGAACATGAATCGAACATGAACACTCGTTAATTTAAATAAATCAAACATGAACAATAATAATAAAGCTCGAACAAACATGAACCAAACTTGAACAAGCTAATATTAAATGAACACAAACATGAACACTCACATAGTCGGCTCGGCTGGGTTCGTTTGCAGCCCTAGCTATATGTCATACTTTGTCAGATGCCTTTCTGTCTTAAGCATATCGTAAGCTGAAAATTATCACTAGTTAAAAGGAGTTTCTGAATATAAATGATTGGCAACATGTCCAAAAGAAGTTTGTAGAAGAATTCACATGCTGTCCAATTTTAAGCCAACTCCAAGGGCATATGCACATAGTAATGGGCAATATGTAATGATAATATTTTCTGCTTTATTGTCATGCTATTAATATATCTTTCGTGTTATTATTTTATTTATCAATAATTTTCATGAATTTATGCTTATTTATATACGCACTTCCTCAGTCCAAACTCGTTATGTCAATCATATTTGAATTAAGCAAGCAATTTTTACTAATTTTAATATTCAAAACATTTTTTTTGCACATATTATATTAAGCTATATAATAAAGTTAATTAATTTATAGTTTATAATTTATATTATAAAAATACTTATATTTAATTTATATTTATATTAATTTTTAATATTCTCACAGCCTCTCTCTTCTGCCAAAGTAAATCCGAAAAATGGCCTATGTCTTCTACCAAAGTAAATCCAGTAAATGATGAAAATGAAGAAAATGCCAAAGGTTTCGACGCATTCAAAAAATGAGCCGTGTGGTTCGGTGCAATCTTTGAATGTGCCACTATGATTCCTACATTTTTAATGCACTCAATCATATGGCGAATCCGCTCATTTTCCAAATTTTGTGATGTTCTTGGTTCTCTTTCTAAAACTTAGATAAATGATGCTTGTTTTATAAATTTGGCCTAGACTTGATCTGGGATGATTAGTGAATAATCATATCTTTATGTTCGCTAATTTAGTCTTTAATTATATGAGTTATGTTTAATCTTTGTATGTTTAGGATGCACACACTCACCTAGTTTTAAGGCTCTCTTAGATCTAGGATTTGATTGTGATTGCGTACTATATTTATACATGCGTATCAAGGGTTAGCCAAACATTAATTTAAGTCCGGAAAACCTAGTGACATTAAGGACAAAAATTAAGGATGTTTGTCTTGAAAATATAAAAATTGTGTTAGAAATTAAAATACACATGCAATAGGCATCAAATTTAAACCATTCAAACATAGTGTCACCTCTAGCCCATATAAAAAATCTCATAGGTTTTAAAAATCATTAAACCCTTTAATTAATTAACTTAAGTTTAAAACATTAATTAAACCTTAAAACTTTCAAAAATTATAATAAATTAATTTTAATATTAAAAATTACATAAAATACCTCAAATTGACAAGAATTAAAGGCTTAACTCAAGAAAATTAAAACCTTTTTGACTTCACATCAAATTTAAGTTTAATTAAAATTTAATATATAACTAATTTAATTAATTCAAAAGAATAAAAATTCTAAAAAAAATTCTCAAAGACTTGAGAATGCCTCATTAGATCATTTTTTATCTTTGGAGGTGATTTCAAGAAGTTTGAAATTAATTTGGATTAAAATCATTAAAAGCCCCTTAAATACCCAAATTTTGAAAAAATTATAACTAATTTCTAAAAAATTCCAAATTGAGTTAACTTAAAGTCATTGAACTCCATTTGGGGTTAAATATTTATTAAAAATATGAAACCACAAGAAATAATTTATAATTAAAAAGTTAAACATTTGGTCAACTTTAAGTCAAAAATTCATAACTAATTATAGAAAAAATCAAATCCAGCAAACTTTACAGTTTAATTTTTCATCTTAAGATCTATTATTTAAGAAAAAATTAACTTTAATTTAAAAGTCAAATTTTAGCTTTTTAACTTAATGATTAAAATATTCCAAAAAATTTCACAAATTCATTAATTAATCAAAACTCCTAAAAAACATTAGCTTGATTGATAAAATCAATCAACTAACCCTTTAATATATAAGAAGCACTCTAAAGTTGAAGTTTTTAGGATAAACTACCTTGAGTTGTAGGGCTAAGTATCCTAAGGAGGTCTGGTTTCTCGAAGCCATTATAATAACGCCATGAACGAATTCAATAGATTGTAAAACTTTAAATTTAATTGGTTAATAATTACTTAACAATATTTAAAATCCTTAATCCAACTACATTAACAAGTTTTTTTAGGTTGGACTACATTCTACTACGGGGCTATGTGTCCTAAGGAGGCTTGATTCCACGTGCTCACTGTGATAATGCCACCAACCGGTTAATAACAACTTAATTAATTTAAATCTTTAAAAGCAAGCAACCAATCAATTCTAATTAAAATTCATTAACTTTTAAATCTTAATCACTTTAATTCACTTAAATATACTTATTACCACTGGATAATCAAGACTTACGAGGCTATTAATTTAGCCCCAATGAAGGTGAAAAAAACTTCACGGTCTCGGTGAAAAGCAAAGGTGGCAGCCATTTAAATTTAAAAATATAATTCAAAATTACTTTTAGGACATTAATATTTAAACTTTAATCAAAATTTTCTTTTAAATCTTTCAACCAACCAGAACATCAAGCAACTTTAATTAAGCATCCTATATAGGCTAAATGTAAGCCATACATCCTACCTCACATACTTTAGATTGTTTGCAAGGACATCACTGCTAGATCTAGGCTAGTTCAGTATTTACTTTTCTAATGTGTGCTAAGTTTTTAAGATTTCATTGCATGCTGGTTGAAATTATATTGATGTGATTGTTTATTTATTTTTTGTACTCTATGATGTGATTGATTGTGTATTAGATTACCCCTAGGTTATGGATGATTTATTTGCTAATTCAATTTTATACATGTGGTCATGTTCATATGGGGCATTTAAAAGTAAAAGGAAGAAAAAATTATAAATATTAAATTGTTAAAGGCACTCGTTATGCTAAGCCCCCCTTTAGAATTAAAAGAGAAGACCAAATATGTCTGGTTGAGTAGTTTAATTTCAAATATAACTACTTGGGATTAATTAAATGCTCATTTATTATGAAAACATTATAGGTTATTAAGTCTATATTTTTAATTTTCATTAAATGTTATTTAAGTCTATTGAGTTGTAATTTGTCAAGTGACATTTGAGATTGGACATAAGTCTTATCTGAAATTCAAAGGGAAGAGTGACAACCCTAACTACCTCTTCATTTGAAGATTGAGATTAGGATACTTTTAAATATGAAAAAGGGAAAGTATAACACTCCTTAGGGGGGAGTTTCTCTTCATTTGGATATCCAAACCCGACAGATCTAAGGAGCATGTAGAAGGATGAAGAAGTGAATATTGAGAAGACCCATTCTCAAAGTCACTTATGTCTTGGGACTAGAAATTTGGGCTTATTGTTAGTAGCACATGACCACTTTAATTTCTACAATTATGAGTTATAAATTAAGTGACACCTGCCATATGGTCTTTTAATTTGAATATTACCTTAATTGATTTAATTATTGATTAATGTACTTGATTTGTGATTAGGATTGTATGCCTTTAGTAATTTTTTTGGCGATTTTGTATGTTTATCTTTGATTTTTCATGGAACTCAATCAGAAGCTCGTGAGAGCACATTAAAAACCTTTTCTACTTTAATTAAATTTAAAATATTTAAGTCAACATAAAGACTCTGATGATTTTAAGAAGTGAGTTAGGGCTCGCCGATTGTTCTCATGCATATATATTATACTTTTCTCTTCCTTGTCAGGTACCTCCCTATCAGTGGGTTTTGGTAGGTCGCCTGACGTATTAGGGTGTAGTCTTATTAAGGAGAAGTTGTGCATTCCTTAGGATAAAATTTATTTTCTATTTTTGATTTTAAAACTACTTCATATATAATTTTAAGTATTTATCAAGTCAACTAGCATGCATTGCATTAGATTCAAATTTAAATAAGTTTAAAATTTAACTGTATTTTATTTTAAGCATCAAACTACACAACATAAGTCAAGCGGCCAATTATAATCTACTGTAGATGTTGACCCAGATTCCCCAAACTTAACTAAACAACATCCCTACCACTCCTACATAAAAGATCAGCCTCGTGATTTTAAAGTGCTTAGGTGGTTATCTAGCTCCTCAATCTAGGCTGGGGTAAGTCCAAGTTTGCACTATATTAGTTAGATTTGGGTTACTAATTTTCAATGCCTAGACTTAGAATCTGAGGCAGGCTCAACCTATATGACCTCAACCTCTAGAAATTGAATCTCAATCTTCTAATAAAACTGATAAGTTGAACATAAATCTCTTTCGGTCCAAATTTAAGCCTAACACTTAGGATAGGTTGGAGTGCTTTTGAAATATTTCATAATCCCAAAACACCTCCTACCTTTCTTCCTTTGACTTTTAGATATAAGTGTTCTACTTTGTTCAAATCCCTATTGAATTTCCAACCTCACCTCCTTTGACATCGATCTTTAAAAATCTAAAACAAAATTTCTACTATTATTTTAATCAAGAGTGTGTTTGATTGAAAAATATAGTTTTTTTTTAATATTAATTTTCTTTGGGAAAGACTTAATTTCTAGAATTTTAAAATTGAGCGCATCATTATGAATAATATATCACCTCGGGAGATAAATATATCATTCCCTAATGGATTCGAATAATAAAATTTTGAATTCATCCTGATTATTGTAGTCAAACTCAGGAGAGACAACATATGATCTCGAAAGATAAAAATAATGTTCAATCAATTATTTGACTATAATAATATGGATAAGAGATTATTAATTTTATAATTAAAATTTTAATAGAAATAGATATATCTCTCCGAAAGAAGAAGTTATTAATCACTATTGATCATTTAAAAATGGAGATAACGATCGTTAAATTTTAAATTTCTCAAAGATAATTAATTAAAGGTTTTGAAAACTTAATGTTGAAAATTTGATCTGGGTTACTAAATCTCCTACGTAGTTAACTACATCGTAGGGAACCTAAAGTTTCCTACGAGTACTCTCGATTAAAATAGCAGTTAAAATTTTATTTAAGATTTCAAGGCACGATATAAAAGGAAGGTAGGGTTTGGAATTTGAATAAGGATTGGATTAAGTTTGAACACTTATTTTTAGAGTCGAAGGAAGAGTATGGAGTGTTTTGAGATTCTGAATTACTTCAGAAACACTCCAGTCTATCCTAAGTGTTGGGCTTTAATTTGATTGAAAGAGATTTTAAGTGTGAGTGATCAATTTTATTAGAAAATTGGGATTCAACTCCCGGAGGTTGAGGTCTTATAGCCCGAGCCAGCCTTAGAACCTAAGTCTAAAGTGGGTATTAAAAATTAGTGACCCAAACCTAGCTAATGCAATGCAAACATGGATTTATCCTGGCTTGGATTGGGGAGCTAGCTAAACCACCAAAGCGCTTCAAAACCATGAGTTTAATCTTTTAATGTAGAGTGGTAGGGACATAATTTAAGATAAGTTTTGAGAATAGGGCCAACATCTAGAGATGATTCTAATTGGCCCTTTGACTTATATTGAATGTTTGATGTCTAAATAAATGCAATTAAAGATTTGACACTTTTAAGTTTGTTACTATTGTAATGCATACTAGTCGACTCGATTAAATGCTTAAATCAAATATGAAGCAGTTTTAAAAAGGCTTAAAAAATAGGTTTATCCTAATGATGCACAGATCTTCTTGACAAAACTGCACCCTTATAGATCAGGTGGTATGCCAAAACCAGGAAGCTGGGAGGTGCCTAACAAGTGGAAAACAAATAAAGCAATTATGAAATGAGAACTCCCGGCAGTCCCGGGCTTACTTCTTAAAATGTTAGAGTTTCAATGTTGACTAAAAAATTTTAATTTCATTTAAGTAGAAAAATTTTAATAAGTCCTTAAGAGCTTACGATCGAAATCTAGGTCAAATCAAAATCAGTATGTAGGTAAAAAGACTAGAAAACCAAGTTGTTCTACTACATAATCAATTAAATTAATTACCCAAATTGAATGTCCATATGGAAAGTGCCATTTATTATTACATCCCAGAATTCGTAGAAAAGTAAAGTGAATGAGCTCCACTGACAACAACCCAAATTTCTAATCTTAAGATTCAAGTGACTTTGAGAATGGGTCTTCTCGTTATCCACTTCTTCATCCTTTTGCTGCTTCTTGGATCGTCGGGTCCGGATATCCAAATGAAAAGAAACTCCCACCGGAAGGAGTGTTATCTTTCCCTTTAGATATTTCCAAAATCATTCAAATTTGGAGCTCCAAATAGGGAGGGACTCTCCCCTAAGGGTTGTCCCTTCCTCTTTGGATTCCAAATTGGATGTCTAACATCCCATTCTCAAAGTACTTTAAAGTTCAACTCAAATTATAACAAATTACATTTAGAAAATAAAAAATTATGGACTTCGTCCTATAGGGTTATCCTAAGTAGTTATAATCAATCTCAAGTAGTTATAATTAATCTCAAGCAGTTAATATTTGAAATTTAAAATGCTCAATCACTCACAACACAAAGTGTAGGAAATAAATAGACAATCAATTAATTCTAAGCTAGCAAGCAATATAAAGTGAAAGCCACGAAAAATACGGCACACAACTGCAGAAAATTAAACACCTGCCTAGCCTAAAACTAGAGTTGGCTGTCCTAACAAACTATCTAAAGTGTGTGAGTAAGGCTGTGTGGTTTGGAAATGTCCTAGGTAGGGAAATTAGTTAAGGTAGTTGAAGAATTTGATTGGTTGAAAGGCTTAAGGGAAGATATTGATTAAAATTTAAGTATTAAAAATTTTAAATTTATTTTAAGATTTATTTTAATTGTTTTTTAAATACAACTTTTGTTTCTCATCGAGGTCGTGAAGTTTATTTTACCTTCCTTGTAGGCCTAGGTTACATAGTGGTACCCGATATGATTAAGTGACTTAAATTAATTAAGGTTTGAAAGTTGATGAATTTTAATTAAGATTGGTTGATTAATGGTTTTAGGATTGATTAAACATTTTTGGAGTTTTTAAAGTGATTTTTAATTTTTAAGAATTTTTTGGATTATTTTAATCATTTAATTAAAGAGTTCAAATTTGACTTTTTAATTAAAATTAAAATTTAGAAAGTTAGTATTTTATTAAAATATTAGACTTTAATATGATTTGTTAAACATTAAGTTTGCTGGATTTATATTTTTCCATATTTTATTTTAAAGGTTTGAAGTTTTGACTTAATTTTGACTTAAGTTTGACTAATTTGTTGACTTTTTTACTTTGACAAATTTTGGAAGGTTTGAAAATTTTAATAAATACTAGATTTTATTTTGAGTGGAATGCCTTTGAATTTAATCAATTTGGAATTTTATGGAATTAGTTATGATTTTGCAATCTTTGGGATTTATCGAATTTATTTAATTATTTAATTAGGGGCTTTTTATGATTTGAGTCCAAATGAACTCTAAACTCCTTGAAATCAACTCCAAAGGTCAGGAATGACCTAAGGAGAGTTACTCAAGTGTTTGGGAATTTTTATGGAATTTTGAATTATTTTTAATTAATTAAATTAATTAAATATTCAATTTCACTTAAAATTAAATTAAGTTTATCTTTACTATTAAATTAAAGTGATTTTAATTTTAATTGATCAAGGATTGAATTCTGGTCAGTATAAGGTATTATTTGTTTTTTTATTTAAATTTGATTTATTAGAATTTTCAGAAATTTTAATGCTTAATTAATGGATTAATTTTGAATTGTTTAATTTTCTGACTTATTGAGCTCCAAATTTGATGAGATTTGTACATAAGGTGTAAATTATCTCTAAGTTCAATGTTCTTAAGTTTCACCCCTATTGGGTGTTAAGAGAGTTGTTATTTGTATGTTTTACATTCTTGTAACTTATATAGTTTTGATGATTCCAAATATTATTGTTTTTTGTGCAGTTATCTCCTAACACTTTTTAAAAAAAAAATTATTTTTGCTCTTGTGTGTACTAACATTTCAGAAAAATCGAACTACAAACTAATGAAGACTTCAAATCAAATTCAGCATGAGATATCTTGTAATTTGAAGCTTGTAATTTTTTATTAATTAAGTTTGAGAGGGAGTGATTGTAATTCAGTGAATACACACACACACACACACTTAAGGAGATCTTGAGAAATTTGTACTGATCGTATGGGACGAACATAATTCGTACGGGACGAAAATAATTCATACGGGACGAACATAGTTTGTACGGGACGATCAGATCAGTTATCTCCTCTAAAAGAGCAATGGAACGAACTGAGGTTAAAGAAAATTTTTCTAAGTCCTGATCGTCCAGGACGAAATGTTCTCTAGAAAATTTTCATTCAAAAACGAAGTGTATTTGTTCCAGGATGAGTTGCTTTCTAGATTGATATCGTCCAGGATGAAGTGTATTCGTCCCGGGATGATTTGCTCTCTGTAAAAATTTTGTCCAGACGAACCTCAACTTCGTACTAGGACGAAGTGAACCGACTATAAAAATTAAGTCTCGTTCTGTGGATTTTGGGAACCGACCTATGGAATAACCGTTCGTATCGAACGAACCTAGTTCGTACAGGATGATATGTGTGTACGAAGTCATTTCGTACTCATATACATTAGGTTCATTTCCAACACACTTAAGTAAAATCGTCCAGGACGATCCACGATTGTATGGAACGATCCAACTCGTATTGACTTGAAATTTTGTAGTTTTTGGACGGTTTTTTGTGTCTTTCCTATATATAGTCCAAACTAAACCGCCACATAATCTTTTTACCCATTGATCTTCGTGCCTATTGAGAGAAGAGTCAAGGAGAGAGTGTGAGAGAGTGTTTTGAAGAAGGATTCATGCTACTGGAGCGTGAAGGCTTCACTTGGAGTTTAAAGGTAAGAGTCTTTGCTTTTAAATTATGATTACTTCACTCTTTTCTTTTTTCCTTCTAGATTTCTTGTGAGGAGAATTGTCAAGAAGATCCGGTTCTCTGCCGAAACTTGGAGAGTGTGAATAGACGAAGGGTTCTCTGCCCATACTAGGAGAGTGTGAAAGGACGAAGGGTTCTCTAACCACACTAGGAGAGTGTGAAAGGATGAACCGTTCTCTGCCAACACTGGGGATAGTGTAAAAAGACGACGGTTCTCTGCCGCACCGGGTAGCGGTGGAAAGAGTGTTTGTAAAGGCTTCTCCACCTTGCTGTAAGTGCAAAAGGAGAGTCATTATTGGTATTTGTGCAATACTCGGAGGGTTCCTCTAGGGAGTGGATGTAGGTCTGGTTTTGACAGAACCACTATAAATCTTGTGTTTTTTATTTTTTACTGCTTTTTTTATTCTAAAAATTGTGGTTGAAAAATGATTTCTAAAAAAAAAATCATTAAAGTTCACTTTTGGTTCAAAATATTCAAAAGAGGGATAAATTTTTAAAATATCAATTCACCCCCCCCCCCACCTCTTGGATAGCCTTGGGTCATAAGCTTAGGTTTAACAACCTAATTCATAGTGAACGAGTTTCAACAAGTGGTATCAAAGTTTTGTTTCAAAATCATAAGTTTAGACTACTTTTTGATTAACGTAGATGGATACATTTGGAAACCAAAAAACACTTGAGGGTTACTCTATAACTAGACCTCCACTATTTGACAATATACCTTTTGATTTTTGGAAAACTCGCATGTCTACTTTTTTACAGTCACTTGATTATCGTATGTGGATCTTAGTCCATGAAGGATATACAAAACCAACTAGATTAGTTGACGGAGTTAGAGTTGAAACACCTTTTGCAGACTGGACAGTAGAAGAACGTGACTTAGCATAACTAAATGCCAAATACTTGAATAGTTTCTTTTGTGCTTTAAAATCAGAAGACTACATGCGGGTTTCCACTTGCAAAAGTGGCTAGGACATATGGGATAGACTTTGTATAACATATGAGGGGACCAATGAGGTTAAGTAATCTAGACTTAATATCTTGTTACATGACTATAAATTATTTTGCATGAAACCTAATGAATTCATTTCTGATATGTACACAAGATTCACACAAATAGTCACCTGTTTGCATGCACTGGTAGGGAACTAACGAATGCTGAAATGGTTAATAAGATTCTTCGTTATTTGCCTACTGCATATGATGCTAAAATTATTGCAATTAAAAAGTCTAAAGATTTAAACATTTACTCTATTGATAATCTTCTTGGTTCGCTAATTACTTACGAGCAAGGAGTTAGCCAAAGAAAGATTGATGCAGGTGAACCATGAAGGGAGAAGAACATAGCACTAAAAGTGGAAGAGTCTGAGAGTGAACACTCTCAATTTGAGGATGAAGACGACATAGCATTGATGACTAGATAGTTCAGAAGCTTTTTGAAGAAGAAGCAGAATAGACGCCAGCAATGGAATATAGTTAAATTTAAAAGAAATGTCAAGGTTTCAAATAATGTGATTTGCTATGAGTGTAGGAAACCTGGTCATATCAAGACTGATTGCTCAAAACTCAAAATCACTCCTAGAAAATAGAAGGTAGAGAAGAAACCAATTGTAAAGAAGGGCAAGAAGAAGTTTGAAAGAGCTTTCTGGGCGGACTTAGCTTCAGATTCATCAAAGACTGAAAAGGAAGAAGAAGTCACTAATCTTTACTTAATGATCAATAGTCTTGATCAGTCAGATCAAGAAGAGGGCCGCTCTCATACAAGACCTCGTGAGAGCATATGGTACCTGGACAGCAGATGTTCAAAGCATATGACTGGAGATACTACTCAATTCAGAACGCTAGAAGCCAGGAGTGGAGGCAAGGTTACACTTGGAGATAATACCACAAGGAAGGTGGTTGGATCAGGTATGATTGGAAATCTTAAGAACTTTTTTATAGAATATGTGTTATTGATTGAAGGCTTAAAGCATAATTTGTTAAGTATAAGTCAACTTTGTGATAAAGGTTATTGTGTAAAAATTTTCCCTACTAGCTGCATATTAAGCCTAAACAGAAAAGATATTTTGAGTGAAAAAAGGGTAAACAATATTTATATGATAGATTTGAACTGCATTCAATCTCCTACTGCTTTTTCTTTGAAAACAGTATATGATGAGTCATGGCTTTGGCATAGGAGACTTTGTAATTCTAGCATGAAAACCTTAGTGAGAGGTATACCTAAACTAGACTTTACTAAGGACCACCTTTGTGATGCATGTCAACTAGGAAAGCAAGTGAAGTCCTCTTTTCAGTCCTATAAGGATCATAGAACTAGTAAACCATTAGAGATTTTGCATATGGATCTTTTTGGACCTATTGGAATTGTGAGTCTAGGAGGAAAGGTATACGGATTTGTGATTGTAAATGATTACTCAAGATTCAAATGGGTTTGATTTCTATTTCATAAGAGTGAATCATTTGAGGAATTTAGAAATTTTTTGACTTGGATTCAAAGAAAACTATGGTGTGAAATTATTTCTATACAAAGTGATCATGGATGAGAATTTGAGAATGAGAAATTTGAGGATTTTGTAAGGAGAAAGGAATTGATCAAAAATTTTCTACACCTAGAACCCCTCAGTAGAATGGGATAGTCGAAAGGAAAAATAGAACATTAATAGAAGCCGCCCAAGAAATGTTGGCAGAATACTCACTTCCTAAATATTTTTGGGCTGAGGCGGTTAGCATTGCATGTTATGTTCTGAATAGGGTGTATATAAGATTTAAAATAAATAAAACACCTATGAGTTGCTATAAGGAAGAACACCTAATTTGTCTCATTTGTATATTTTTTGTTGCAAGGTGTTCATTCATAATAATGAAAAATCTACCTTAGGAAAATTTGATCAAAAATCAGATGAAGGAATTTTTGTTGGATACTCAAGTGTTGGAAAATCTTATAGAGTATTCAATAGAAAAACTTTGGTAATTGAGGAGACCACACATGTTGTATTAGATGAATCTGGAAATATAAAAGAGCCAAATGTTGAAGAAGATGAAATTGAGATTAACTCCCAAAAGATTCATAAGATGAATTTGGAAGAAAATTTGGAAGAACATTTGGAAGAAAATTTGGAAATATAAAACCCTTTGCCTAGAGATTTGAGATTTTCTAAAAACCACCCAAGGGAATTGATTATAGGTGAACCAAGTAAGGGTGTAAGGACTAGGCGTAGATTAAACAAAGAAGTCAATCATTCAGCCTTTATTTCAACTATAGAACCTACTAATATTGATCAAGCACTTTCTGATGAATTATGGATTTTGGTCATGCAAGAAGAGTTGAATCAATTTGTAAGAAATAAAGTTTGGAAAATAATTACAAGGCCAAAGGATCAAAGTGTAGTTGGAACTAAGTGGATATTCAAAAACAAAATGAATGACTTAGGAGTAGTCATTAGAAATAAGGCTAGATTAGTTGCTAAGGGGTATAATCAGATTGAAGAGATTGATTTTGAGGAGACTTTTTCCCCTGTAGCTAGACTTGAAGCAATTAGGGTTTTGCTAGCCTTTGCCTATTTTAGAGGATTTAAATTGTATCAAATGGATGTCAAAAGTGCCTTTTTAAATGGGGTAATTCAAGATGATATTTTTGTAGAACAACCTCTTGGTTTTGAAAATTCTAAATACCCGAATCATGTTTTCAAGTTGAAAAAGACATTATATGGATTAAAATAGGCACCTAGGGCTTGGTATGAGAGGTTGAGCACCATCCTACTTGAAAGATCTTTTCAAAAAGGAAGTGTGGATATAACTCTCTTTTTAAAGAAATGTGAAAAGGATATACTCATTGTTCAAATTTATGTGGATGATATAATTTTTGATCTTCAAATAAAAATCTTTATGATAATTTTTCTAAAACAATGAGTAGTGAATTTGAGATGAGTCTAATGGGAGATTTGAATTACATTCTAGGATTTAATATTAAGCAAATGAGGAATCCTTTCCTAGGTTTGCCTCTGCAAAAATCACTCCCTCAAGAATTTTTATCCATGAACAAATTACCTTTCAGGTAATGAACTTATTTGCTTCAACTCAATTTGGTTTTATCCTTACCCTCGTCCATCTCTATAATAAGGAAACCTTCCATTTCTTCTTCGCAAACATGTCTTTTAATTCTGACCACTCTATAATCCGTTCCTATGTCTTCAAACAAAAAGTTGAAATCACCAAGCATGACTTAGGAGCCTTTTTGAACTTAAGGACAGAGGGAGCCAGAGCCCATCATTTGATCAACACTCATGATTATTCAAGTTCTGAAATTAATAATTTGATGAAAGGGAACAATGTGAATGAACATATAGCTAGAGTATCCGGTCTAGTTCGTAATGCACGAATCATTCAGCATGTCCTTAGAACTTCTATAATTCCTAAAGTTGGTGATAGGATCAACATTACCCCTCTTCTTACTATGGTGACTTTCTTGATCATAACTAAAGAACCTATAGATGAAGCCCAACTTATCGTTGACTATCTTTATGGGCTGTCTAAAATTGGACATGTAGAGCATAAGAGAAAGAAGAATATCGCCTTAGGACATCTTATTTCCTACATTATGGAGAAGAAATACAATTTGGTTCATCCTGATAAAGACTTTGAAGAACCGCTCTACTACAATGACGAATCAATTAGAGCGATCTTCAAAGAAGAACCAAGTAGAACTCATGTCATAAGTGATACAGAGGAAGAACTAGAAGCTACTCCTGCACCCGCTAATGAATCAAATTATCAGGATTTGGTTCAAAGATTTGATCGGCTAGAGACTCATTTTGATCAATGTTTTGATCAAATTGATGCTCATCTTCAACAGTAGGATGTTCAATATCAACATGACATGGGTTTTATGAGGGAGCAAATGAATGATATCAGCACCAATATGATGATGATGAGTACATATTTTAACATCTTTGGTGTTGCAGCTCCTCCTCCTCCTCTAGATCAGGGTACATCTCAGTAATAGTTACATTTGCTTTTATGTGTTTTTCTGTAGTTTGTGTGTTTATTGTTGTTTTTAGGAAGTTTGATGTATTTTTTTTTGGTGTTTTTATATTAATATCTTGAGCTAGATTGTATTTTCATCACATTGATATCAATATATGATTTTGTATTTTTGGCTTTAATATTATTGAAATGTGTGGCAGCATTATGAAAATCATTAGATTTTTTAATCTTAATAGTGTTATACCTTGAATTATAAGTTAAAAATAAATTCATTAGAAAATCAAAATTTTCTAAATTTAAGTTTTTCTTATAACTTGATGTTATTAAGATTATCAATTCGTGTCTCTTATTTAGACTACATTATTGTTAATATTATTATTGTAAGTGTGATAAGTTTCTTATTTTTTATTTCACTTTTCAATTAATATTTATGCACATAGAAAGAATTGAAATTTTAAATTATTGTTTTTTGAAAGAATACGATTACTCTTAAAATTGTGAAGATGTAGAAAAATCAAAAGTAATGCGCAAATGTTCGCAATGTGAAAAAGAGGCACAAAATAAGCCCAAAGTGAAAAGATGCACAAAAATGTTCCACAAATTAAAAAAAAAAGGATGCGCAAAGCGCCACATGTGGTAGTTATTTCTTTCCAAACTCTTTTAATCTCTTAATTCAAATTAATCTTATGTTCATTTCTATTTCATATTGAAATTTGAAATATACAATTTTTTATTCATCCTTCTTGTAATGATTTTCTCTATATCAATGTATAAATTGAACCATGCTTTTGATAAATTCTTTTTATTATCTAAGTTATATCTCTTCTTAAATTCTATGAATTTTTTTGATTTGCCTAATATTTTAATTTTATTTGCATAACTTATTTAAATCACTTTAAAGATTAAATTATCAATTATTTTTCACATCTCTGCTTACATTTCAAGTTTTTTTCTTCTTCACTTTTTGCTATTGTCAAACAGGGAGAGAAATTGTTTGTTCGTTCGTATATTGTTCTTCATTCGTATCATTTTTTGTTTTTTTTTTGTTCGTTCGTATCATTTTGTTTTTTTTGTTCGTTTGTATCATTTTGTTTTGTGTAAAAATGTTTGTATCATTTTGTTTTGTGTAAAAACTTTTGAAAAACAAAAATTTTGAATCAATGCCTCCTTATTTTCATATATTCATCAATTCATGGGGAGTTTAGGAGATTCTTAGAATTTAAAATCCAACAAACAATAATTGTTTTACCATCATAAAAAAGGGGGAGATTATTAAGAGAGTTGTTATTTGCATGTTTTACATTCTTGCAACTTGTATAGTTTTGATAATTCAAAATATTATTGTTTTATGTGTAGTTATCTCCTAACACTTTTTTGGAAAATTTGTTTTTTCCCTTATGTATACTAACATTTCAGGAAAATCGAACTATAAACTAATGAAGACTTCAAATCAAATTCACCATGAGATATCTTGTAATTTGAAGCTTGTAATTTTTGTTTTAATTAAGTTTGAGAGGGAGTGATTGTAATTTAGTGAATACACACACACACACACTTAAAGAGATCATGAGAAATTTGTATTGATCGTATGGGACTAACATAATTCGTACGGGACAAACATAGTTAGTACGGGACGATCAGATCAGTTATCACCTCTAAAAGAGCAATGGAACGAACTGAGGTCGAAGAAAATTTTTCTAAGTCCTTATCTTCCAGGACGAAGTGTATTCGTCCCAAGCCAAAATATTCTCTGGAAAATTTTCGTTCAAAAATAAAGTGTATTCATTCCAGGACGAGTTGCTCTCTAGATTGATATCGTCCAGGACGAAGTGTTTTCATCTCGGGATGATTTGCTCTCTGTAAAAATTTTGTATGGACGAACCTCAACTTCAAACCAGGACGAAGTGATTCGACTCTGAAAATTAAGTGTTGTTCTATAGATTTTGGGAACCGACCTATGGAATAACCGTTCATACCAAATGAACCTAGTTCGTACGAGACGATATGTGTGTACGAAGTCATTTCGTACTCATATACATTAGGTTCATTTCCAACACACTTAAGTAAAATCATCCAGGATGATCCACGATCATATGGGACGATCCAACTCATATTGACTTGAAAATTTACAGTTTTTGGATGGTTTTTTGTGTCTTTCCTTATATTGTCCAAACTAAATTGTCACATAATCTTTTTGCCCATTGATCTTCGTGCCTATTTAAAGAAGAGTCAAGGAGAGAATGTGAGAGAGTGTTTTGAAGAAGGATTCTTGCTGCTGGAGCGTGAAGGCTTCACTTGGAGTTTAAAGGTAAGAGTCTTTGCTTTTGAATTGTGATTACTTCACTCTTTTCTTTCTTCCTTCTAAATTTCTTGTGAGGAGATTTGTTAAGAAGATTCGGTTCTCTGCCGACACTTGGAGAGAGTGAATAGACGAAGGGTTCTCTTCCCACACTAGGAGAGTGTGAAAGGATGAAGGGTTCTCTGTCCACACCAGAAGAGTGTGAAAGGACAAATGATTCTTTGCCAACACTGGGGATAGTGTAAAAAGACGATGATTCTCTGTCGCACCGGATAGTGGTGGAAAAAGTGTTTGTAAAGGCTTCTCCACCTTGCTGTGGGTGCAAATGGAGAGTCACTATTGGTATTAGTGCAATATTTGGAGGGTGCCTCAGGGGAGTGAATGTAGGTCTGGTTTTGATCGAACCACTATAAATCTTGTGTCTTTATTCTTTACTGCTTTTTATTTTCTGCTTTTTCTATTCTAAAAATTGTGGTTGAAAAACTATTTCTAAAAAAAAAAATCATTAAAGTTTACTTTCGGTTCAAAATATTCAAAAGAGGGATAAATTTTTAAATTACCAATTCCCCCCCCCCCCCCTCTTGGATAGCCTTGGGACATAAGCTTAAGTTTAACAACCTAATTCATGGTGAATGAGTTTCAACATTGGGTGTGTGTAAAATATCCTATGATTTTTCTAAGTTGGCTAGACCTTGTCCTTAATTATTGTTCTTAGGTGGCACTAGTGTTCAATTGGGTTAAATCTTTGTTCATCTAACCCCTAGACATGTGCAAGAATACCACAGCAATTAGAAAGCCTAACTCTACCAATTTGGACAGTTAAGAATTTTTAAATTTTTGGGTCCAAAATGGACCCATTACTTTGTAAATTCATTCCATAACAATCCACTAGGCATCTGGATCTAAGAAAAATACAAATAATGGCTAAGATGTCCAAAAGTATTTCAACCAAAGTTGAACTCTATTTGACCACTGGAATTAGAGAAAATTGGATTTCAAACAAACCCAAACATCTCAAACTACAGTGATAAAAATAAATTTAATTTAATTTTAATAAATACTAGAGCTCAAGAGCTTTCTAACAAGCCCAAGAACATTAAATTTGGTGAAAATTCAATTTACTATGAATTTTAAACATTTTGGCAATTAAAATTGATTTTTTTAACTCAGTTTCAGCCGGTGCCAATCATTATCAATGATTGGCGCTGAAACGGCTATGGCGAACCATATGGTGGCACGTGTCCACCACGAGGCAAACATCCGTGCACCACTTAAACACTTTGGACGACATTTAAGGTCGTCCGATCCGTGTGTGTTAAACCGGCAGTTCCGAGGCGGCCACGTCGACCTAGTGGTTCCAAATGACCCAAGTTCTAAACCCAGCAATGACACGCCATTTTGGAGAGAGTGATGTGGCACTCTGTTGGCCGTCCGATCATGCAAAATGAACAATCGGATGGCTATGATTGAGCTAGCTCAGATTAGTTCAAAATGAATTGAAATATTCAAATCACCATAACTTTAGAAATACAATTCCAAATTAGATAAATTTTGAAACATAAAATCATGGTAGCCTAATATTCCAATTCCTGGAGTTTGGAGGCTCCATGTATTGTAGATTTTCTACAGTTCCAAATTTAAATATTAACTAAAAATCAGAATAACTTATAATCCAACCATCAAATTTTTGACTTCTTGGGCTTGTTGGAAATCTGGAGATGTGCTCTTTAACTTGCTAGAAGACTTTGAGACTTTATTCTGGATGGATTGGAAAATAGATTCAAAATCTCATTTTCTCTCACTATTCTCTCTCTCTTCACCAAAACATGATTTGGAGGCTAGATTTTTGTGGGGAAAAGCTTGGTGAGGCTATAGAAATTGCTAGAGAAGATTTAAGGGGAAACTTAAAGGTTGGGAGAGCTCTGGAGATTGGGATTTAAGTGAGAGAATGATAAGGACAGAATTAGGCTCCATTAGGGTATTTTTCTCTATTCAAATGGCATGCGTGCATTTGGATGGCTAAGATTAATTCAAGAGCTTCCCAGATGATGCCACATGTCCCTAGGGCAGTTGGAAAGCTAAGGGAAAGGACAGCCATGTGGAAAGCTCTCTTGGTCCCCACTTGAGAAAATGGGAAGATTGAGAGCCATTTAATTTCAATCAAAAGGTTGAGGGAGCTCTACGAAGGTTCTAGAATAGGATTAGAGCTGCTGGAGTGGATTGGATTAGAGGATATTAACTCTAGGATTGATTTGACTCTCTTTGACCCATATAATGACTTGTGTTGACTGTTTGACTAGTCAAACGATCAAATAGGTGCTGAGGTGGCAACCAAAGAGGCTTGAGGAGCTGGTTGGGATGATTTGGAAGAAGGCTTGAGGTTAAAGGGTTTGAAATTGAATAAAAATAGGGACTTGAGGTAATTTTACAAAGTCTTGTTGGGTAAGTTTAGAGAATTTTGAAGTATGTACTTGAATGTGATAGAAGGGTTTTAAGGTTTACTTCGATTAAATTCAAAGGATTGATCCAAGCTAACTTGAGTCGACTAGGCTTGGGTCTAGTTGATCAAGTCAACTAATGGTTTGGTAAAAGGTCCAATCGGAGGAAAATCACCAACTGAAGTGATCATAATAGTTTGAAAGAGTTTTGAATGAATTTGAGGCTTGATTCAAAGTAAAAAAAAATTAACGGTTTAAACTGGTCAACCGATTGACCTAGGGTCAGGGTTTGAGCTTGATGGGTTTGACATGTTATTTAAAGTCTAGTGGTGGTAATATGAGGGATCATGGGGGTTATCTGGGTCAAATCGCCTATTTGAGCCCTTAATGGGTCGTTGGGTCAACTCTAGTTGACTTGGTCAACCAGGTTGACCGAAGAGCTAAAAATGGACTCAACAAGCATAGTTTGATGTTTAAAGTTGAATGGAATTGATCTCAGGGTCTGAGAAAGTCATTTGGGTTAAATTGACTATTTAAGCCCTTGAGGGGCCTTTTGGTCATTTTGACCTCTGGTCAACTAAGGGTCAAAGTGGGTCCACCAAAATATAGTTTAATATTTAATGGGTCAAGATTAAGGGTTTGGATATAATTAGAGGCTTTGGAGAAAGCTCTAAGGTCAAAATCCACTAGGTGGCAGTCTAGTGGCATAGGCCGTAAATATTTGAAGATTTTATAGCCTTTGAATTTCAATTCAATTTCTTGGGTTAGAGACCTCAGAATGGGCTCAAATTTGTAGGGTTGTCTCTAGAGACATGTTATATCAATATACAATTAATAGAATCTAAATCAGAGGTCATTTGACTAGGTTTTGAAGTTTTTTAAAATTCAATGAAAAAGGCTTCTAGGACTTGGACCTTTGGGCTTAGATTTGAGTCTGTATTTAAGAGTTTAAGTTGGATTCTAGATTTGATTGATTAAGTTTGAGTTATCCAAATCATTTAATATCATTTGGATGATCATAAATGATAGAATAGGATTGAAGCTTGATCAAAGCCAGGATCAAGGTTTAAATTAGAGTTTGGATTCTAAATTGGATTGGGTTAAAGTCTGAATGGGTTTGAAGCTTGACTTGATTGATGTCTAGATTAGTTTAATATTTGAATTGATTAGAGGTTTGGATTGATTTAAATCTGGATTGGTCCTAGAATCTATATAGACTCTAAGATCTAGAATCTAGAAGAGTTTTAGGGCCTAAATTGATCCTAAAATTTACAATCTAAAATGATCCTAGAGTATAAGAAAATCCTAAGGTCTGGAGTCTAAAAGAGTCATAGGGTCTAGAGTAGATCCTAAGGTCTGAATTTTAGAAAGATCCTAAGATATATAGTGGATGCTATGGTTTGGAGTCTAGAAGAGTCTTAGGGTCTATAGTAGATCCTAAGGTCTGGAGTTTAAAAGGATCCTATGACCTATAATAGATCCTAAGGTCTAGATTTGTCTAGAGGAATCCTAGGGTCTAGAGTAGATCATAGGATCTAGATTTTGGGACAATCCTAGAGTCTAGATTGGTCTGGAGAATAAATTGATTTAGGATTAAAATTGGTCCAAGTGATCCCATACAAAATGAGATTAACAAATGGACCCCCAATATGTGTAATAGAATGAAGTTCTATTGTATATATTGGCGTTGAACAAATTTAATGGTTAAGTCTTGAATTTTGATCCTAAGGGAATGAAAAGTTCATCCATGGGGAATTAAGGTTTGAATTTATACTAGGGTAGTGCCATGGAGGGCGTACTCTACCACTAGTGGGTCTGGTCCTAAGGGAAGGAAAGGTCTATCCCTAGGGAATCGGGGTTTGAATTGATTCTAGGGTAGTACCAAGGAGGGCATACTCTGCCACTAGTGGGTTGAATCCTAAAGGATGAGAAAATCTATCCCTAGAGGAAAAGAAAACCTGGGTAATCATATAGGAAGGAAGAATTCTAACTTAGAGGATTTGATTTGTGTTTTGATTCTAAAGGAAGGGGAGGCTCAACCTTAGAGGTTTGAATTTTGAATATATACTATGGTAGTGCAATGGAGGGCGCACTCTACCAATAGCGGGTCTAATTCTAAGGGAGGAAAGAACCTAATCTCAAGGAAGAGAAAACTTGAATGATTTTATAGGAAGGAAGAACTCCTAAATATAGAGGATCAAATTTTAATTAATGCTAGGGTAGTGCCATAAAGAGCATACACTAGTAGATCTAATCCAAAGGGAAGGAAGAAACCAAACTTTAAGGAGAAGAAGATTGAGTGATTGTATAGGAAGGAAGAATTCCTAAATACAGAGGATCAAAAATGAATTTGATACTAGGGTAGTGCCACGATGGGCGTACTCTGTCACTAGTGGATCTAATCCTAAGGGAAGGAGGAAACCTAACCTTAAGGGTAAAAGACTGAGTGATCGTATAGGAAGGAACAAATCCTAACTACAGAGGATCGAATTTGAATTGGTTACTAGGGTAGTGCCACGAGGGGCGTACTCTACCACTAGTAGATCTAATCCTACTGAAGGGAAGAACCTAACCTTAAGGAGAAGAAGGATGGAGGACCCTGTGGGAAGGAAGAATTACTTCTCACAGAAGGTCTAATCTGGATTTTGAAACTAGGATGGTGCCATAGAGGGCGTGCTCCATCACTAGTGGATCTAATCCTAAGGAAAGGAAGCTATGGGACTCACATCTATCCTTACGAAAAAGAAGTTGATCATGTGGGAAGGAAGTATTGCTTCACATAGAGGATCAAATTTCAAATTTGAAACTAGGATGTTACCACAGAGGGCGTGCTCCATCACTAGTGGATCTAATCCTAAGGAAAGGAAGCTCTAGGACTCACACCTAACCTTAAAAGACTAGAAGGTGACTGAACTATGGTGGGGCCCTCCAGGCTTAATTCTACCACTAGTTAGTAAAGATCATAGGAGATAGGAAGCACAGGGACTCACACCTACTCTTAAAGGATCAGATTTGAATTTAAAACTAGGATGGTTCCACAAAGGGCGTGCTTCATCAATAGTGATTCTAATCCTAAGGAAAGGAAGCTCTGGGACTCACACCTAACCTTAAGGAAAAGAAAGTGACCAAACTATAGTGGGGCCTGATAGGCTTAAATCCACCACTAGTTAGTCGAGATCCTAGGAGATAGAAAACACAAGGACTCACACCTATTCCTAAAGGATCAGATTTAAGTTTTAAACTAGGCTGGTGCCACAACGAGCATGCTCCATCACTAGTGATTCTAATCTTAAGGAAAGGAAGTTGTGGGACTCACACCTAACCTTAAGGAAAAGAAAGTGACTGAACTATATGAAAATGCTCAGATGGCACTTGAAAGTTTGTTAGGGATGTCAAGCCCTTATGAATTGGCCCAAGGCTATCAAAGAGAGAGGTGAATTAGATAACTTTAAAACCAAAGATAAAACTCAAACCAAAATCACTACAAACAAAACCAAATGCAAAAATTAAATGCCGAAGAAAATAATAAGAAAGAACACAGTGGATTTATAGTGGTTTGGTCAAATCTTGACCTACGTCCACTCCTTGGAGGCACCCTCCAAGTATTGCACTAAAACAAGTGTCTCTCCTTTAGCCCCCACAGCTAGGCGGAGAAGCCCTTACAAAATCACTTCCACCTTCCCCGGTGCGGCGGAGTCGCTGGGTCCTTTGACACCAAAGAGATCTTCTTCTTTGGTGAACTTCCCTCGAGACAAGCCTTGAATCCAACGGTATTCAGGTGCGAGCTTTCCAGAGCAACCGTGTGGATCCCCCTCCACACTCCCTTGAGTCCCCCCTCACGGGATCTTCTCCCTATACAAACTCTACCCTTTCCTCACTCCCTTTCAAGCTCTCTCTTCAAGTTTCCCCCACAAGGACGAAGCTACAATGGCTGTCAAAGATACTTAACAAGTGCCTTGACAAAGCTTAAATAGAAGCTCTCAAAATGAGCTCATTAATGCAAGTTGCCGACATTATCGTCCAGGACGATTGGAATATCATCCTGTACAATCAGTAAAATTTAAGCCCAATCAGCCAGGACGATTTGAGACGATCATAAGAAATTTATTCATATCATCCAGGATGATAATATATCGTCTTGGACGAACAGTACAAATTATGAAATATCATCCTCGACATCGCCCTGGAAAACAGCTATTCGATGACCAATCATCCAGCATATCGTCCTGGATGATTTTGCGATCGTCTAGGACGATTTGACCATAAAATCAAGTCATAATTGCTTTCCTTAAATTCCAGAGAAATTTTGGCAAAATTGACCTGGATCATCCTGGACAATATTTTATAGTCCTGGACGATCCACCTGGATGATGTCCAAAAATAAGTTATTTCTAATTAGATTTGGCGGCAGATTCTTTCTGAATTGAGCCTATCGTCCTGGCCGATACAAAATCGTCCAAGACGATGTATTTTGCATAATGACGGCTGCTTTAATGAGAATGCCATAATTAAGGTTTTTGCTTTTGGATAGATCATCCTGGACGATATAAATATCATCCTAAATGATGTTACCAAAAACAAAAATCTTTAGGGAGCAACAGAAAATCTTTCAAGTTACAAAACATCAAGAGCCACACTAAATACAATAGACTCAAGAAAGAAAAAAGTGTACAAACTGACTCAGACCTAATCTACCCAATCTTGAGCTGGTTCCAAATTGCAGTTTGATCGTGTGGACCTGAAATGTTAGTAAATAAGGCCGTCGTAGAGAAATAAGAGTGTTTGCTATCATCAAAATCATAAACCATAAAAATAGATCCGCAATAATCTCCCCCTTTTTTATTTTTGAGAAAATGCTAAAGCAATATTATTGAAAAAAAAAAACAGTCACACACCAGTAATATCCTCCTTTAACAAAGCAAAAAAACCAGTAGGAATATCAAAACCAACCAAAGAATTCCAAAAAAAACTATTGGATATTGCTATCTTAGCACAAAAATCAGCAACTCTATTGATTTCCCTCTTTACATGTTGGAAAACAACCTGACCGAAATCTTTGAGATAGAAGAAATCCTTTGGATTAACCCCCTCCATCTTGATGTCCACCTTATTAACAGAGTTTTGAAAAAACTTGATTACATTCAAGTTGTCTCCTTCAATAATAATGCCTCTCCAATCATTCAAATCAATTTGAATATATTTCCCCAAATATGCTGAAGCAAGGACATCCAAATGAGAGCAATCCCAATGCACCAAGCTGATACCAAAAGCACCAATAAACCCGCCTTTGCTGTCCCGGAGGACTCCCCCAATACCTGCCAAATTGGAATTGGATAAGGAGGCATCCAAATTGACTTTAAGCCACCCCGGAGGAGGGGGATACCAAGAAATCGGAGACAGCTTAAAAAGCTGATTAGTATCCCAACTCTCCTTGATGTGAATAAGACAAAAGGATGCAGCTGCATAGCTAACAGCAGTCACAATGATGAAGGAATCACCATGTTCAGAACCACCATGATTGCCTTTATTTCTACTCTGCCAACATAAGAAAACCACAGAGCAATAAAGATTGCTTAAGAAAGGATCCTGCCGAGCACAATCTCTCAAAAATACCAAACAATCTTCAAAGGAATTTAGTATAGGAAAAGCGAAACCCCACGTCGCCAAAACCGCAAGCACTTGTATCAACTTCTTACACTTGACAGCTACATGAAAGCCATCCTCCACCAAAAGACAACCTCTTGGGCATCTCTCTGTATTAACTAACCTTCTATAAAACAAAAAAGCCATGCAAGGAATTGCTCCATTATTCAATTTCCACCAAAAAACTCAATTCTCGGTCTCAGCTTAAGCTTTTTTAACCAGTTTAAAAAATCAACATCCTCTTCATTCTTATACACATATTCTGTAGCCAAAGCAGCAATAGTCTTTCCCGACAATTTATACATCAATTCAACATAATCTTCATGCTGTGCGGTGTTGACATGAATTTGAATGATTAACTCAATCAACAAAACTCCAAAGTTACACTGCAAAGCAGCCATATCCCAGACTCCGTTTTTAATCAGATCAGAAACCATTCCATTCTCCGAAACAGAGCAGTTAACATAAGTAGGCCATCTATCGATCCTCCGATCTAAAAGCCAAACATCCTTCAAAATGCTAATATTAGAGCCATTCCCAATATTCCATCTGATGATAGGAAGCAATGAAGCAGCACCATGACGAATAATTTTCCATGAAGGCGAGTTACAACTCCTGTTGTCAACTTTCCAAGGATCATTACCATATATGGCAATAAGAGATCTATTAAGAAAAGAGTTTGGATTAGAGATGAACCTCCACGCAAACTTGGCTCTCAACGGGCCAATCTTCTCTATGACTGAATGTAATCCCCATCCTCCTTTTGTTTTTGGAGCACACAACACCTTCCAAGGAACATAGTGCATACCAGATTTCCCGTTAATATTGTGCCATAAAAAACTTCTGCACATGTATTCAAAATCCTTCAGAATTTGCAACGGAATAAGAGAATGGGCAGCTAAAAACAGAGGATGATTCAGAAAAGATGACTTGATCAAAGTCAGTTTTCCCACTTGAGAAAGAAATCTGTTACCCCACATATTCAACTTGTTATTTGCCTTCACCATCAGATTCTAAAAATCTGAAATAACTTTCCTTCTCAACACCAATTTCACTCCCAGATATTCCAACTCGTGAACTTTTTTAAAGCCCAACTTCCTAGCCAATTTGGAGCCTCTACTTCCCTTCACTGCTTTACCAAACAAGATAGAAGATTTAAGCAAATTAATTTTTTGACCAGTCCACTTACAGTACTGAAAAAGAATCGTCTTAATTAACTTAAGGCTCATCCAGCTAGCATCAGAGAACACCAAAACGTCGTCAGCATACATTAAATGAGAGATCCAAGGAGCTTTCAAAGCCACTTTGATGCCAAAACCCATACCAAATTGATCAAAAGCATCAGTTAAGAGTTGAGCACATAAAATGAAAAGATAAAGAAAGAGTGGACAACCTTGACGAAATCCACTATTGCCTACAATCATCTTAGAATTTTTTCCATTAAGCATAATAGAGAATTTAGGATACTTGACACATTCCAAAATAAGATTTGAGAAGATTACAGGAAAACCAACCCTGTTGAGTACTTTTCCTAAAGTGTCCCAACACATACTATCATAAGCCTGCTCCATGTCAACCTTCAATGCCACCATACCTTTTTTAGCTCTAGAAATTCTCATTTTATGGAAGATCTCTTGAGCCAGAAGAATTTGATCAGACATATTCCTATTTTTAATAAAAGCAAATTGAACTTCCAAAACCAATCTAGGCATAAGATCATTGAACCTGTTCAGAAGCATGCTAGCAACAACTTTGTAAATGGAGCTACACAAACTAATGGGACGATAATGCGACGGCAAACAAGGGTTGTTATTTTTTGGAATTAGAATCACCCCAGTTTCTTTCCAACCCAGACACATAACACTATTAGTAAAAAAATCATTAATGGCCAACCAAACATCATCAGCAATAATCCCCCAATAGTTTATAATGAAAGAATATGTAATGTCATCCATACCTGGTGCCACATTTCCTTTCAAAGATTTTATCACCCGCTCCAGCACATCTCTAGTGAAATCTCTGTTCAATGATCCTTTCTCCGCATCAGAAATCTTATTGGAAACATCAGGCCAATTATCCAACTGGCAATCACATCTATCCCATTTTTTCTGAAAAAATTGAGAAAAAATATGCTCTATTAATTTCGAATCTTCAATCAACACCCCATTATCGTCCTTAACTTGCTTAGTCCAATTGCTGATTCTTCTAGCCGAAGCAAAAGCATGAAATAACTTGGAATTGGTATCACCCATTTCCAACCAAGACACCTTAGACCTTTGCTTCCACCAAGTACAGAGTCTACTTAGAGTCGAATTTAACTCAGCCACCTTAGAATTCAACAGAGCAAGATTATGATCAGGAATACCCCCACTATCAGCCTCTTCCTTTTGAAGTTTGAGAATATCACTCTTAAGCTGAACTTTTAGCTCCATCAGGTGCTTGTGTTTGGCTTTACTCCAAAAAAACAGAGCTTTTAAAACACTAGCAAATTTATTGTTCAAAGCTTCCGCCACATTGCCACCAACCCGTCTCTTCCAAGATCTAGCAACAATCAAATGAGAAGCAGGGTAAGATGACCAAACATCTTCATACCTGACTTTCTTTATCCTTCTGAATTCTACCGTCAAAATTTTCAGAGAAATTGGACAGTGGTCCGATCCAACTCTCGCCAAATGCCTGATTACAGGCAACTTAAGTTTATCCAGCGCACAAGCATTAATGTAGCAACGATCCAATCTTTCCAGAATTCTGTTTGAGCCACTTTTGTTGTTACACCAAGTGAATCTTGGACCAACAAATTCAACTTCATGAAAATCATACCCGTTCATAAAGTTTAGCATATCTTTAGCTCCTTGAGAAAGAATAAACTTCTTGCCACCTCTTTTATCATCCTGAGAAAGAACACAATTGAAATCTCCTGCCAAAATAACCAGAAGAGAACTACCCACTAATAGCTCCAAATCGCTCCAAAGTTGCCTCCTGCACACAACACCACAGCTCCCATAAATCGTAGCCACCAACCAAGTATCCTTATTAAACATTTTCAGTTCCCCCACAACCATCTGAGAAGAAGAAAAAACCACAGAAAAAGAAGTAACCTCCGACTTCCAGCAAACAAAAATACCACCAGCTAACTATCAGATGGGACATAAAAAAAAATCCCATTTCTTCCCTATCAACATCTCAACATCCCGAATATCTACAGACGAATCTTAGTCTCAACAAGACCAACAAAAAAGACATCCTGCTCACCCACCACCTCCTTCAAATATCGAGAGACTACCTTTTTCCTAGCCCCTCGGCAATTCCAAAACAAAATGGACGTCATTTAGAAGTAAGTGTGGGAAAAGTCCCACCACCTTTCTTCTTTAACAAATCTAGTTTTCTGTCTTTAGTCTGCCCATTACTACTTCCCAATCTTCTTAATTCCATTTGAAGCTTGGATTTAGAATTCCCAGCAACCTTGTCCGCTCCCTCCTTAAGCTTTCTGTTATAGATCACTTCTCTATCACAAATTTCCCCCTCCTCTTTTAAGCCATCTTTACAGCAATCTTCTATCAACTTAACACCCTCATCCAATTCCCTCACATTATCCAGTAGCTGGAATTTATTACCATTGATTGGAAAATCTACAATATCTTCCTGTAAATTCTGACAGCCCAACCCCACCTTTATTCCAGTCTTCTCTCCCTCATCCACCCCTCTATCCACCAACTGCATAGAAGAAGCCGTATCAGGGAGACAGTCCAAATCTTTTGCAGGCTCAGAATGACTATCTTTCTTCAAAGCAGAACGCTGCTTCTTAGCATTGAATCCAAAGACATTCTTCTTACTACTCTTATTAACATGAATCCACGGACCATACGTCGTATTATCAGCCTTAATAGAATTAGCACATTCTACACCATCTGACTTCTTGCTAAAATCTTCTTTGATTAATCCCCCTGCACCTACCTTCTGATCGCAATCTTCTTGTTGGTGACCAATCTTACCACAACAAAAGCACAGAGACGAAATTTTCTCATATTCCAGCTTTTGAAAAAATCGGCCTCTCACTCCTTCCACCCAGACTCCTAATGGAAATTGCTTATTTAAATCCATATGAACACAAATTCGAGCAAACTCTCTACGACCCCATTGGAACATATTTCCATCAATCAATAATGGAGTTCCCACCATAGAAGCAATCTGGATGAGGTTGACTTCATCCCAACAATACAGCGGAAAATATGGCATCCTGATCCAAATTGGAGATGTTAAACCTTGCAAAGACGTTGTGTTAAAATCAGTGCTCCATTTATCTAAACAAACCACATGCCCATTCACAAACCAAGGGCCACCCGAAAGAACGCCAGCCATAGCTTCATAAGAAAAGAAAGAACATAGAACCCATCCCATTCCAAGAACAGTAAAATAGAATTTGCCAAACTGCATCCACTGCCTGCGTAATTCCCGAGCAACAACTTGAACCGGAATAATGTTTCCAAACACTTTCACAACTATCAAAAATTGCAACTTATCTGAATTAGCCTTAATATTTGGTTCGGATAATTACACAGCTAACCCATCCTCCGAAATAATAGACGGATCTTTTTGAAAATTGATCTTGATATTCTTTGGCCTAACCCAAGGATTCATAAATCCTTCTCTACCTAAATTTACCTCATTAACATCTTCTTGATCAATACCACAAACATCTGAAGGATTCAAATCCTTGTCCCTAATTTCTTTAACATCTATCCCATCCACGAATCCCACTTTCTTCACAATGGAAATATTATCCGACGATAAAGCTTCTACAATCCTTCTTGATGAAACAACATCATCAAGAACAGCAGGAAGATTCGTCAAACAGTTATCTACCAACGCTTTCCCCTTACCAATCACCGGCGAGCAAGAATTCACCCCAGGGACCTTAGGTTCTCTGAACACAATTGGTCTGCCATCTCCCCATCGACGAGCATGAAGGAGGTTTTCACCACCTGAAGCCTGCCCAACAAAAACCTCATAACCACCACCGTCCGACGAAGGATCTTTCGCCATAAGCGAAAGAGCCACAGAAAACGAGGGAAAAAAAAACCAAAGTTACCTCTTGGTTTTAATAAAAAACTTAGTATAATTGGATTGACAACGCACAGCTAGAAAAGATTAGAAATTTAGAATTTGATAATCCAAACTAAAGTTCTTTAAAAAGGCTCAAAAACTTTTTAATTTAATATCTAAATCATAAGACAAATTAGAGAAAGAAACAAAAATTTTTCAAAACTCCTTTCATAAAATATATCTTATAGAAGATAAATGCATGAATTGTTGAATCAGGAATCAAGATTTTCAAACTCAAGTATCGAAAGTATCAAGGGTTTTCTTAAGATTTTAAAAAGTATAAGAATGGTAAGCATTAAAATTTTGTGGGCTAATTTTATGCCTCTTGTCAATTTTAATGGCGCTCTTTGCGCATCTTTTGATTTTTGATACACTTTTGTGTATATTTTTCAATTTGGCATCATTACGCATCTTTTATTTTTGGCATCATGGACCAATTTTTTTTATGCTACCTTTCTGAAATCTTAAAAGCAAAAGTGAACGCATCCTATTGATAAAGCGAATTCTTGATTAAAAAAATTATAAGTTAGATTCAACAACTTGCAAAGATTCCTATGCGATAAATAAAATGTAAGGAGATAAAAAATTTAGTATCAAAAACTAATTTAAAAGATGAAAAAGATTTTAAATCAAAAGTAGAATAACAACTTTTAGGAAATAGAGATTGAGAGTGAAAAACATGAGTTTTCTTCCTGTGACTATTTTAGAAAAGTCAAACAAAACTTACCAAAGATTTCAAGAAAAAATAGGAAATAGATTTTTCATTTTTAAAAAATTGAATGTGTGTGTTGATCAGAAAAAAAAAACTTTCACGAAAATAAAAATTTCAAAGAATAAATAAACAAAACACAAAATAAAAATGAAAAACATAAAAATAAATACACAACACAAAAACACGAAAGGCTTTTAACCATTATCTCTCTCCTTGTCCGATGCTTTAGAAACCAAATCGGCCCATGAGATTTTTTGCCTTTCATTATTTCCCCAGTTTAAATTTTGCTTCGCCTTGCCCTTTTCTTTCGTAGGAAGAATTCTTAAATTAGGGCACTGATTTTTTATATGTCCAAGTTTCCTGCATCGAAAGCAAATAACGTTAGAAGAAATATGGACATCCTTACCACTTTTACTTTTTTTCACTTTTGCTTATGCTTTGGTGAGCTTTGTGATTTGCTTGTCAAGTTATTGCATTCGTCACCAACTAAGCTATCTCTTTCTGTATCTTCAGTTTTTAGAACAATCATTTTTCACCTGCATCCAAAAGTCTTTGACCCAAACCTTGCTCGTAGCAATGAGTGAGCCAATCAAATTATCAATAGAATATTCATTCAAATCTTTTGATTCACAAATAACAACTACTTTAGCATTGAACTTATTCAGTAAACAACGAAGAATTTTGTTAACTTTTTCAAAATTTAAAAATTCTTTTCCTAAAGCATGCAATGATGTTACAATTTGAATGAATCTGGTATACATGTCTAAGATCGTCTCATAGGGTTTCATGGAAAACAGTTCAAAATCATGCGTTAATAAAT
>NW_021319049.1:69475-84279 GCF_001605985.2 Dendrobium catenatum
GAAGCTATAATGGCTGCCAAAGACACTTAACAAGTTTCTTGACAAAGCTTAAATAGAAGCTCTCAAAATGAGCTCATTAATGCAAGTTTCCGACATTATCGTCCAGGATGATAGGAATATCGTCCTATACGATCAATACAATTTAAGCCCAATCAGCCGGGATGATTTGAGATGATCATAAGAACTTTATTCATATCTTCGAGGATGATAATATATCATCCTAGACGATCAGTACAAATTGTGAAATATCGTCCTCGACATCGCCTTGTAAAATAGCTATCCGATGACCAATCGTCCAGCATATCGTTCTATACGATTTTGCGATCGTCGAGGATGATTTGACCGTAAAATCAAGTCATAATTGATTTCCATAAATTCCAGAGAAATTTTGAAAAAAATGACCTGGATCATCCTGGACGATATTTTATAGTCCTGGACGATCCACCTGGATGATGTCCAAAAATAGGTTATTTCTAATTAGATTTTGTGGCAAATTCTTTCTGAATTTAGCCTATCATCCTGGCTGATACAAAATCGTCCATGATGATGTATTTTGTATAATGACGGCTGCCTTAATGAGGATGCCCTAATTAGGGTTTCTGCTTTTGGACAGATCATCCCGGAAGATATAAATATCGTCCCGGACAATGTTACGAAAAATAGAAATCTTTAGGGAGCAATAGAAAATCTTTCAAGTTATAAAACATCAGGAGCCACACCAAATATAATAGTCTCAAGAAAGGAAAAAGTGTACAAACTGACTCAGTACTACTCAATCTTGAGCTGGTTCTAAATTGCAGTCTGATCGTGTGGATCTGAAATGTTAGTAAATAAGGCCGTCGTAGAGAAATAAGAGTGTTTGCTATCATCAAAATCATAAACCATGAAAACATATCAGCAACACTATAGTGGGGCCCAATAGGCTTAAATCCACTACTAGTTAGTAGAGATTATAGGAGATAGAAAGCACAAGGACTTACACCTACTCCTAAAGGATCAGATTTGATTTGGGTTTTTAATTGCTAACCTATTTAGAAAGAACAGGGACTCACATCTAATTAGGGGAACTAGCCAAGGAGATAGTCTACCTAAACCTCTAAGGATTTGTTAAAATCTATCTAACCCGAATTAATTCTAATTCCTAAGGAAAGGAAGCATAAGGTCTCACACCTAACCTTAAGGAAAAGAGGATGACTAACTAGGATGGGGCCCGACGGGCTTAGATCCACCACTAGAAAGTCAAGATCTTAGGAGGTAGGAAGCCCTGGGACTCACACCTGCTCTTAAAAGAACAAATTTTAATTTAAAACTAGGATGGTGCCATAGAGGGCGTGCTCCAGCACTAGGGATTCTAATCCTAAGGAAAGGAAGCTTTTGGACTCACACCTAACCTTAAGAAAAAGAAAACTAAAAGATCTTGTGGATAGGAAACACTTGGACTCACACCTAACCACAGAAGATCGAATTTGAATTTGAAACTATGATGGTGCCACAGAGGGCGTGCTCCATCACTAGTGATTCTAATCCTAAGGAAAGGAAGCTTTGGGACTCACACCTAACCTTAAGAAAAAGAAAACTATAAAGATCTCATGGGAAGAAAGCATTGCTTCCCACAAAAGATCAAATCTAGATTTTGAATTTAGGATGGTGCACCAGAAGGCGTACTCCATCACTAAAGGATGATCTTATGGAGATGAAACTTGCTATACATAGAAAATTGGGTTTTGATAATCATATGTGGAGGAAACTTACTCCACATAGAGGATCAAGTCTGGATTGATTGTATATAGAGGAAACTTGCTCCATATAGATGATCAGATATAGAATGATTGTATGTGGAGGAAACCTGGTCCACACAGAGGATCAAGTCTGGAATGATCATATGTGAAGGAAACTTGCTCCACACAAAGGATCGAGTCTAGAATGATCATATGTGGAGGAAACTTGCTCCACACAGAGGATCGAGCCTGGAATGATCGTGTGTTAAGAGAACTTGCTCTATATAGAGGATTAAGTCTGGAATGATCAAATGTGGAGGAAACTTGCTCCACACAAAGGATCGAGTTTAACTTTTGAAATTTGAGATTTGAATGATTTTTGAATTTGAATTGATTTGATTTTTATGATCTTTGAATTTGAATATTAATTTTGAATTTAAATTTGATTTAGTTTTAAATTTGAATGTGTTTGAATTTGAAGCTCGATTTGATAAATTTGATTTGAAGGATTTTGAATTTGAGTTTTATTTTGATTTTGAATTTTGAAATTTTAATTTAATTATAAATTTAAAGGTTTTGAATCTGATTTTAAGTTTGACACTCATCTTGCGTGTTACTTCCAAAAGAGCTACCCCAACATTTGAAAATGTCGAGTGGAATCCTTCAGGGTTGATCTGTTAATGTTAAACTTCCCTCAAAGATCGTCTCTTCGATAAGAGAATAGTCTTGTATTTCTTTAAACTCTCCCACCGATTTCTCGGTAGGCAAAGAAATGCATCACAACAACCTAGACCAAGACTCCTACTTAGAAGGTTCTAAGTCAAGCTATCTTATCACGAGTTTAAACAACTCAGGCTTTGTACGATTCTGAGTTTTATTGATCCTTAAAGATAAAGCTCTGCAAGGCCTCAAGCTCTTCAAATTGGAGTTGGGAACTCTGCTCAGTCGTGGTTTTATTTTGAATGGCAATTTCCAGCATTACAAAATACTCCTCTAGTTGGTTTTGATATCAGACCCAGTATATAGTGTAATTTTGTTAAGAAGGCCTTGAAGGAAAAGATGCCACTGTACAAAGACTCACACACATTTCTCAAGGATAGGATTTGAATTCTTATTAGGAGTAGAAGATTTATTCATTTTATTGGAAATTTCCTCTAGTCATTTAGACCTTGTCGGAACGACAAGCGATGACAAATTTATAAGTGCAATGAGAAGTAGAGTCGACTCCAACTAAATTGGAAGGATTTAAGTTTTGTTGACCCAGACCAAATTTTATAGAAACTAAACTAGGGTCTCCCTTACATAAATTTTGAATTAAAATTAATTTCAAAATGGTTTAAGTTGATTAGAGAAATTTGATCTTTTCAATTCTCTAGCATAAGAGATTATTCTATGTGATAGATAATTCATACATATTGAAGAATCTGAATTCAGAATTTTCAAAGTCAAGTATTTAAAGTTGATGGGTTTTCTTTTGATATTTATGTATTTAAAAGAAGGGAGACTCTTTCTCTCTTTTTCTGGTAGCGCGCATTGCGCATCTTTCAACTTATAGTGCATTTTGTACTATTTTTTAATCTTTGGTGCATTCACGCATCTTTTGAGTTGTGGAGCACTTTGCGTATTTTTTGAATTTTTTAATGATCTTGAGAAGAGGCTTCAATTCCTTCAAACACCTTGACTTGATTGCTCTCTTTTTGAATGATGGGATTATATCTCAAGTATTAGAGAAGAAAAGTCATTCTCTTATACAATGAAGAATAATCCTCAAAGTACACCCAATCTTTTGATGGGAACATCAACTTGATGAAGAAAATCTTTGAATAGATTCGAAGAATGTAAGAGATTCCTATTGAGATAGAGAACTTCAAGAAGATTAAGAAAATTTCATTTCAAAAGTCAATTTAAGCTTGATATAGATCTTAACTCAAAAGTTAATTCAGCCCACAAGGTAGTGGGAGGGAGGGGTATTAAAACATTTGATGGAGTCAACTACAACTCTCTCCAGCTTAAGACTTAAGGTAGAGATCAATTTCCATTAAAATATGAATCAACTTGTCTTAAAAATTTGGACCTAGTACAATTGATAAATTTGTAAGTTTTCCGTAAAGGTTGCAAGTCTAGGTTGCAAGATCCTTGTCAACATGGAATTGAATTCCTACAATCTCTTTGGAGGGAGAGACTGTTACAGGGTTTGCACTATCCCTAAAAGACACGGCATTACTGTAATCAAAAGATTTATCATGATAGGACCTCGTCAAAAGTTAAATTTCGACGGTATTAATATCTGACACAATCTTAGATTATTTCCCCTCTCACATTACTAGTGGCCTAGTATTTAAGAGAGTGGCACCCTGAGTTATTTCTACTCCTCCTCCATAAATGATGTAGTGGGACACGTGTAGTAATGCACCTTAACATCGTCTAGTATAGTGGACGGGTTGTAACCCTCAACTGGGGGTCTATGGCCTGTTACTGGTAATCGCTCAATTCTGGCTTGCTTGAGTCTTTCTGTGTAGCAGTCAAGTAGGTGTATTGAAGATCGAACTCTAGTCTCTACAACCTCCCTCCTTTGAGTAACAGGAGAAAAGTGGAAACAATTTCCATGAGGGAGGGGGTACGTAGGAGGAGCAACGAGCTCTTGATTTGCCTTAAATTTGAGTTGCACTAAGGTTTTTGACTCAACAGTTATTCTGGCCTTAACAACCTTCTTTCTGACTCTTCAAAGGTAGTTCTTCCTCTTATTTTTGTCAACAACAAGGGTGCTAAAACTTGACCCGATCTCAGACTAAGATGATCCTTCATCGATTGTTATTGACTTATGGTTCTTATCCTCCTGAGCAGAGGATATAGTGGGTAAAGGGGAGACAACAACCTCCATTTCAGTTATGGGGGAGTCAACACTTGACCCTAAAAATCTCTACAAAGAGGGAATTCCCTTGTATCGTAGAAGATAGATCAATCAGTGTTTCCCCATTAAATGAAATTTTGAGGTTCTAAAATACCATCCCATACTGAATTAAACTGCCATTGAGAACTTCTTTTATAGGCACGTCTCTATTTAGTGAGAAGATTAGTTTCCCAGCCATTTGAGTATGTTCAATTTCCTGGAATTAAGAAAGTAATTTAAATTAGTTATTGTGAAATGGTATTTGAGTTTTGAGTTTGATTAATTTTTTTTTTAAATTTTATAACTCAATCATGTTGAGTTTACACTCAGTATGGTGGTTCATAAAATTGACGAGTGGAGCATAAGTGTTGAACTTGACTCGTTTGCTACACCAATTGACTTAAGGAAAAATGTCAAAGTTTGGATTTGAATTTGAAATCAAATTTTAGGTGGAATTCAAAGTTTAATCCAAACTTGAGTTTAAGGTTGAGATTGAATTCAGACTTAAAGTTGAATTTGAATTTGAATTTGAGGTTAAAGATGAGTGGATCTTCTTCAAATTTTGTGACTCAACATATTGAGTTTCACTCAATCATTTAGGTTCACAAAATTGATATGGAAAATACAAAAATTGGGCTTCACTCTTTCATTTTACCAATCGACTTGGGATGAAATGTCAAAGCCTAGATTTTGACTTTAAAATAAAAATTGTAGTTGAATTTGAGTTTGAAATTGAATTTGAACTTAAGGTTGGAATCAAACTTGAATTCAATTTTGGGATTGAATTTAAAATTAACATTAAATTTGGCTTTGAAGTTGGAATTGAATAGATCTTCTTCAAACTTTGAAACTCAACACATTGAATTTTTATTCGAATGTGCAGGTTTAAAAAAGTAACTTGAGATCCTGAGAATCTAGGCTCGACTCTTTCATCCCATAAAGTGATTTGGGGGTGAAATGTTAAAGCCCGAAATTGATTGAAATCAAAATTATAGTTGAATTTAAGATTGAAATATATAGTTTTTTTAACAATATTGATTTTCTTTGGGAAAGATTTAATTTCTAGAATTTTGAAATTGAACGCATCATTATGAATAATATATCACCTCAGGAGGTAAACATATCATTCCCTAATGGGTTCAAATTACAAAATTTTGAATTCATCATGATTATCGTAGTCAAACTGAGGAGTGACAACATATGATCTCGAAAGATCAAAATAATATTCAATCAATTATTTGACAATAATAATATGGATAAGAGATCGTTAATTTCATAATTAAAATTACAATAGAAATTGATATATCTCTCTGAAGGAAGAAGTTATCAATCACTATTGATCATTTGAAAATGGAGATAGCGATCGTTGAATTTTAAATTTCCCAAAGATAATTAATTAAAGGTTTTGAAAACTTAATTTTGAAATTTTAATCTCGATTACTAAATCTCCTAGGAGCGCAAGCCCTTGTAGTTAATTACATCGTAGGAAACTTGAAGTTTCCTACGAATACTCTCGATTAAAATAGCAGGAAAAATTCTATTTTAAGATTTCAAGGCTCGATATCAAAGGAAGCTAGGGTTTGGAATTGGAATAGGGATTGGATCAAGTTTGAACACTTATTTTTAGAGTCAAAGGAAGAGGAGTAGGGTGTGTTTGGAGATTCTGAATTACTTCAGAAACACTCCATCCTATTTTAAGTGTTAGGCTTAAATTTGATTGGAAGAGATTTTAAGTGTGAGTGATCAATTTTATTAGAAAATTGGGAATCAATTCCCATAGGTTGAGGTCTTATAGCCCAAGCCAGCCTCAAAACCTAAGTCTAAAGTGGGTACTGAAAATAAATTACCCAAACCTAGCTAATGCAATGCAAAACTGAACTTACCCCAGCCTGGATTGGGGAGCCAGCTAAACCACCTAAGCGCTTCAAAATCATGAGTTTAATCTTTTAATGTTGAGTGGTAGGGACGTTATTTAAGATAAGTTTTTGAGAATATGGCTGACATCTAGAGCAGATCCTAATTGGACCTTTGATTTATGTTGAATGTTTGATGTATAAATAAATGCAATTAAAGATTTGACTCTTTTAAGTTTGTTACTAATATAATGCATACTAGTCGACTCAATTAAATGTTTAAATCAAATATGAAGCAGTTTTAAAAAAGGCTTAAAAAATATGTTTTATCCTAAAGATGCACAGATCCCCTTGATAGAACTGGTCCCTCATAGGTTAGGTGGTCTACAAGAACTTGCTGGCTGGGATGTGCCTAACAAGTGTAAAGAAAATGCAGTAATTATGAAATGAGAACTCCTAATGGTCCTGGGCTTACTTCTTAAAACATTAGAGTTTCTATGTTGACTTAAATTTTTTAATTTGATTTAAGTAGAAAAATTTTAATAAGTCCTTAAGAGCCTACAATCGGATTCCATGTCAAATCAAAATCGGCATGCATATAAGAAGACTAGAGAAGCAAGTAGTTCTACTATGCAATCAATTAAATAAATCAATTAAATTAATTACTTAAATTAAATGTCTATATGGCAAGTGCCATTTATTATTACATCTCAGGATTTGTAGAAAAGTAAAGTGTCTAGGCACCATTGACAATAACCCGTATTTCTAATTTTAAGACTCAAGTGACTTTAAGAATGGGTCTTCTCTTTATCCACTTCTTTGTCCTTTTGCTGCTTTTTAGATCGTCGGGTCCGGATATCCAAATGAAAAGAAACTCCCACGGAAGGAGTGTTATTTTTTCTCTTTGGATATTTTCAAAACTATCCAAATTTGGAGCTCCAAATGGAGAGGGACTCTCCCCTAAGGGATGTCCCTACCTCTTTGGATTCCAAATTGGATGTCTAACATCCCATTCTAAAAGTACTTTAAAGTACAACTCAAATTATATCAAATTACATTTAGAAAATAAAAAATTTGAGACTCAATCCTGTAGGGTTATCCTAAGCAGTTATAATCAATCTCAAGCAGTTATAATTAATCTTAAGGAGTTAACATAGTTTTAAATTTAAAATGCTCAATCACTCACAACACAGAGTGTAGGAAATAAATAGATAATCAATCAATTCTAAGATAGCAACCAACATGCAGTCAAAACCTCAAAAAATATGGCACACAACTACAGAAAAGTAACGTCGGCCTAGCCTAAAAATAGAGTTGGTTGTCAAAAAAAAAAAAACCATCTAAAGTGTGTGAGTAAGGATGTGTGGTTTATATATGTCCTAGGTAGGGCAATTAGTTAAAGTAGTTTAAGGATTTGATTGGTTAAAAGGCTTAAAGAAGATATTGATTAAAATTTAAGTATTAATAATTTAAAATTAATTTTAAGATTAATTTTAATTGTTTGTTGAATACCACCTTTATTTCTCACCGAGACCGTGAAGTTTATTTCACCTTCCTTGGGGCTAATTTAATAGCCTCGTAGGCATGGGCTACCTAGTGGTACCTGGTATGATTAAGTGACTTAAGTTAACTAAGGTTTGAAAGTTGATGAATTTTAATTAAGATTGGTTAATTACTTGTTTTAGGGTTGATTAAATATTTCTAGAGTTTATAAAGTGATTTTTAAGTTTTCAGAATTTTTGGATTATTTTAATAATTTAATTAAGAGATTGAAATTTGACTTTTAATTAAAGTTAAATTATGGAAAGTTAGTATTTTATTAAAATATTAGACTTCAATATGAGTTGTTAAACACTAAGTTTGTTAGATTTAGATTTTTCTTTATTTTATTATGAAGGTTTGAAGTTTTGACTTGATTTTAACTTAAGTGTGACAAATTTGTTGACTTTTTGACTTTGTACTGTGAAGAACGTAGAAGGAGTTGCTTGAGTAGAAGGCATGCTAAAAGTTTGGTGGGATAAGATATTGTAAGTTATATTTAGATTCTAGGACATAGGTAATGATATGTCATAAGGAAATATTGGGCTTCCTCCTATCTCCTGGATCTCTAATGCTTTTCAGGTGCTCAATGTATTAAAAAGTCAGATTGGAGGCATTAAATTCACAATGGGCCATGATGTAGAAAGTGGTGATAAAAAAGAGTCGAGTGATTTGAATGTGATCACCATCTTTTAGAAGAATGAAGGTACGAAGGATATGTTTGATTGTCCTAGCATCTTTGAGTAGGCTGCTAGACTCTCCAACATGATAAGAAGTATTGGTGTTCCTCAAAAAGTGATTGGCTGGAGCCCAATCATAGTCAGGATCTTGACACAGGATATGGAGTTTGTATCCTATGGTGGACAATTGTAGGAGCTCTTGACAGTCTTGATATGTGATTTTGACAAGACATCTATTCACATAAAATTTAAGAGCAGTTAAGGAGGAATTGATGGGAAGACTAGCAAATAATTCAAACAGTAACTCCTAATTGAATGGGACGATAAGAATAAGGAGAAAAGTGAGGGAAGTGTGAGCAAATAAGTCAAAAATAGGATAGGAAAGGATGTGAGGGTTGACAGTCCCGGATATAGTGATTCTGACCATCTTGTATCATTGATAGGTGCCTTGGTAAATTGCCTTAGTTAAACCAGGGTCAAGATTTGCCCTCGAGGAGCTTCCAGAAGGCATGCGAGACCTTTTTCCACCAGCCATGATCAAGGAAAATAGGGAAACAAGGAGTGCAAAATGGATTGAAGGAAAGTTTGTGAGAAAAAATATTTAGAAGCCTACATTTTTAAATAATCGGATAGATCATCTAGGACGATCGTAGAATCATTCAAGATGATCGAGTGCAATAATTGCGTCAAGGATGATTGGTCAAAAAGCCATTAATATGGTCCAAGATGATTAGATATCATATGAGATGATAAGGCACAGACGATCATCCCGATGAGTCATTCCTGATGACCGTTGAAAAAGTATATCATCCTGGACGATTAAGTGGATCGTTCATAATGATCTAAATTAATTGATCGTACCGGCTGAATTTAAAACATGTGCCTAATTTTGCCACGTGGATCGCCTAGGATGAACAGACGAATAGGTGGATCGTCCAGGACGATCAACAATAATTGAGCAGAGATTGATAAGATCATCCAGGACTGTCACAATTAAGTGAAGTAGAAGACGATCAGATCGTCCAGGAAGATAATGGATCGTCCGGGATGATCAGAAGCAGAGAACTCAAATCAGCCATCAGAGAGTCGATTGAAAATATCATCTAGGATGATATAAATATGATATGGAATGATGTGACAAAAAAACTTAAATTCAAGGAATAGATGGAGATGATCAGAAAAAGCTCAAAAACATGAAAATCAACTACAAAATATAAAAATAGAATATGAAAAAGTCACTAAAAACATCAAAAGAAATGAAAAAACAAAGTTTTTTTTATCAAAGCCCAAATATGATAAATTCACCAAGTGATTGAATTAAAAATTTATAAGAATCAATGAGATAAACATCATCGAAATCTAAAAAATGGTAGAACAATTGATCCTTTTAGCCCTAGCTCGGACTTCTCCCAAGGTAAAATGTTTTTTGTAAACAAAGATCTAAATCAGAAAAATCAATTGAAAAAGAAAAATATATTTGTTTAAAACTTAGTTCCAGAAAAAAATTTATAGAATAATATATCAAAGTAATTAGTCACGATCATGAATTCCGAAATCAAGCCTTTGAAAAATATTAAGTGACACATGAATTCTTTTATGATTTAAAAGTTTGTAAAAGAGGAATGCTTGCTTTTGGTGGACTCATTTTATGCCTCTTGTCAATTAAATGACGCACTTTGTGCATCTTTTGATATTTTATACACTTTATGTATCTTTTTCAATTTAGAGTCATTGCACATCTTTTGATTTGGTGTAATTGGTCACTTTTTTTTTGTAAGCTAGATCCCTTTTTTAAAACTCTTAAATTTTCTCAGTTGTGAGTATATCTTCTAGATATTAGAGTAACAAAACTCACACTCTAATATAAGAAAGAATTAACAACATAATTGAATCAAAACAATATAATAAATATAATGATAAGATTACAAAAAATATGATTGTAATATAAAGATTTTGAAAATTATATATATAAGATAGATTACTGTAGCAAGATTGAAAAGATCTCAATTGCAAAGTCCAGTTGTTAATTTGAGATAAACTTTTGTTTAGAAAAGAAAATTATACCATTAAAAGATGTTAGAGGAAAGGAAATAATCAACGGTGTTTCTCCCTTTAACTGATTTAGAGATGTCAAGCATTGACTACAACTTTTAAAAAATAAAAACAAAGTATAAGATATCAATTAAGCAGTGATTAAAATAAAAAAAAATATGTAAAGGAAATTAAATCAACAGAAGTGAATCAGATGAAAAGAAAATAAAAAATAATTAAATAAAACTACAAAAAGAAAATAATAAACAATAAATAAAATTCAAAAATCAGTAAGAATCTAGTTCATGTATTTATATAAATAACTCCCAATCTGGCCTTAAAGTGCTGAATGTGTCGAAGGCCGATGGTTTAGTTTAGATGTCATCCAGTTGATTCTCAGTTGCCACTTGGTGTAACTCAATGTCTCATTTGGTCATATGGTCTCTAATAAAATGATGCCTTATGTCTATGTGCTTGATCCTTGAATGTTAGATAGGATTCTTAAAAATTCAGATGGCACTAGTGTTGTCACAAAATATCAAAATTGTGCCTACAGGTAATCCTAAATCCAAAAGTTGATGCTTTAACTAAAGGAATTGGGCCACACAACGCCCTAAACTAATGCACTCAGCTTCAACAGTGAAAAGAGCAACAGAGTTTTGCTTTCTACTGGACCAGGAGACTAAATTTTGTCCTATAAATTGGCAAGTCCTAGAAGTTCTCTTTCTATCCACCTTACATCCTGCAAAATGAGAATTAGAATATCCAATTATCTCAAAGAAGTATTATGCCTAGGATACCAGATTTTTATGTTTTAGCTCCCTAAGAGATTTCTAAGAATTCTCTTAACTACAGTCAGGTGGGATTCTTTAGGATCAGCTTGAAATCTAGCACATAGATAAACACTAAATATTATATCAGGTTGGCTAGCAGTCAGGTAAAGTAATGATCCAATCATCCCTCTATACCTCTTTTGTTTAACAGATTTTTCCATTTGGGTCCTTATTTAACTGAATATTGGAGGTCATTGGAGTATTAATTGGCTTGGCTTTATCCATTTCATATTTAATCAAGATGTCTTTAATGTACTTTGATTGATTTATAAGGATTCCATCATATAGTTGTCTTATAATAAACCCCAAAAAGTAGGACAACTCTCCCATCATACTCACCTCAAATTCCTTACTCATTATTTTAAAATAATCATCGCATAGCCTTTTATCATAAGTACCAAAAAGTATATCTTCATTATAGATCTGAAGAATGAGTAATGCTTCTCCTACTTTCCTCAAAAAAAGGGTAGTTTCTAAGCTCCCCTTAACAAACTCCCGCTCTAGTAAGAATGTGTTAAGCCTCTCATACTAAGCTCTGGGTGCTTATTTTAATTCATATAAGGCCTTTTTTAATTTGAAAACATGATTTAAAAATTGGGAACTCTCAAAACCTAGGGGCTGCTCTACAAAAAAATCCTCTTTTGTTACCCCATTTAAAAAGGTACTCTTAAAATCTATTTGGAAAAGCTTAAATCACTTATAACAGGTAAAGGTTAGTAGCACTCTAACAGCTTCCAATCTAGCTACAGGGGAAAAGGCCTCCTCAAAATCAATCCCTTATATTTGGTTGTACCCCTTAGCTTCCAATCTCACCTTATTCCTAACCACCACACCAGAATCATTCATTTTATTCTTAAAGACCCATTTGTTTCATACTACATTTTTTCCCTTTGGTCTTTCTACAAGCTCCCAAAAATTATTCTTAACAAATTGGTTTAATTCCTCTTGCATGGATAAGATCCAAAACTCATCAGATAGGGCTTGATTAATGTTGGTGGGTTTAGTCATTGAGATAAAGGCAGAGTGGTTCACTTCCTTCCTATGTCCATGCCTAGTCCTAGCACCTTCAGGGGTCTTCTATGATCAATTCTTTAGAATTACTTAAAGAATATCTCTAATCTCTAGGCAAGGTGTGTGTAGGTTTAACCCTTTACTCTAGAATTGAATTTTCTATTCCTTGGGTAATCTCACCTACTCCATTAGTGTTTTGGGGCTCTACCCTCTTCTCCAAATTTTCAACTCCTTGGGTAATCTCTTCATCTTCATCCTCAACTCTAGACTTCTTAGGATCAAATTCATCAAACACTATATGAGTAGTCTCCTCCACCACCAATGTCCTCTTATTAAACACCCTAAAGGATTTCCCCACACTTGAATATCCTATGAACACTCCTTCATCAAATTTATGTTCAAATTTTCCTAAGTGTGACTTCCCATTATTAAGAGTGAAAACCTTACATCCAAAGACATGGAGGTGGGAAAGGTTGGGTGTCCTGCCCTTAAAGATCTCATAGGATGTCTTATCAAGTTTGGCTCTAACATTCACCCTATTCAACACATAACAAGTTGTGTTTATCGCTTCAGCCTAAAAGTACTTTGGAAGTGAATACTTAGTAAGCATTGGTCTAGAGGCTTAAACTAAGGTCCATTTCTTCTTTTAGCTATCCCGTTCTACTGAGGGGTCCTAGGAGTTGAGAAGTTGTGACTAATCCCCTTATCCTCCCAGAAGTATCCAAATTTCTCATTTTCAAACTCTTCCCCATGGTCACAATGGATGGTCAAGTTCTCATAGCTTAGCTTTTTCTAAATCTAAGTGAAGAAGGATCGAAACTCATCAAAAGACTCATTTTTATGTGACAGAATTTTAATCCAAGTAAATCTCGAGTAGTCATCGACAATCACAAAACCATAAACTTTTCCCCCTAAGTTGGCAGTCCTAATTGGTCCATGTAAAGGACTTCTAAAGGTCTAGAGGTGATAATGTCCTTAAAGGAATGAAAAGAGGATTGGACTTACTTCACTAGTTGGCAGGCATCACAAAGGTGGTCATTAGAGAACTTGAGCTTGAAGACACCTCTAATTAGGTCTTTATGGGTCACTCTTCTAAGGGTTTCATACTGGCATGACATAACCTCCTGTGCCACAACCATGAATAATCAGTAGCAGTTTTTAATAAAAATGAATCACCACATTCAATGTTATTTAAGTCAAGCATGTAAACGTTGTTGAGCCACCTATCCTGCAAAATAATATTATTATTTAAGCTGATAATGCGAGGGTTTGACAAAAAAATTATGATGAAGCCCTTATCGCAAAGCTGGATGATGTTGTGCAAGTTGTGTTTCAGTCCGTCAACAAGCAAAATATTTTTAATCAAAAGGTTCTTGGAGTTTTTTATTATACCTACGTCCACCACATTCCTTGTGGTGTTGTCTCTAAGAGTAACCTTGCCTCCAGACCTGGCCTCCAGCGAAATGAATTGGTTAGCATCTCCAGTCATGTGTCATAAGCATCCACGAGGTACCATATGCTCTAATGAGGCCTTTTGTGAGAGCAAGCCTACAAAATCATCAAACATCGGATTTAGGAACCCAAACATGTTTGGGTTCCTCTTATGAAAAGAAGAATGCAATACATATATGTTATACTGTGAAACATGTAATTTGGGTCTCCACACTAATTATGTACTATGATGAATAGTACAAGTATGTTAAATGTGTCCTAACATGCCACATGAAAAACATTTAACACTAGGAAAAGGATTTACTATTCTACTCGGGTGGTGATGCTTCCTTTTAAAGTTATGCGATGCATGTAATGTTGGTTTGTTATTTTCAAATGCTTTGAGATTTTCTAAATTCTTAAACTCTCTTTGTAACTCTACATGAGACGACTTCAAGGAATCGTGTGCATAAGATAATTCAATATACTTTTTAATTAATACATCAAACTCATCAAGTAATGACATGTGATTGTTATCGATTATAGAGTGATCTTTAAGTAAAATTTCAAGCCCTTTTTGTAACTTTAAAAACTCCAATTTCAAACTAGCATGTGATTTCTTAAGTTTCCCTTACCTTTTGTTCAGAAACTTCAAGTTGTTGTTCATAAGTTAGTTCACATACCTCTTCTTAGTCACTTTGACCAAGATGATCATCTGCCATCAAGCACAATTTTGTTGTCTCCTCTTCAGCTTCAGTCTCAGAGGAGTCCGATATAGAATCCACCCATAATGCTTTTTGTAACCTCTTCTTCTCCTT
>NW_021319049.1:84289-108384 GCF_001605985.2 Dendrobium catenatum
ATTGTATGTACAAACATTTTATTTCTGAGTACCGATTATGGCTACAAAGAATACAGAATTTTTTTCACCTGAGTATATTCCACTTGATTAGTCAAGTTCATATTGTTTTTGAGATAGGTTTGAAGACCATTTGGAATTAGATGAAGAAATGTTCAGGCAAGACTATGTCTCAGCTTTGGTTATATGAGCAAACTATCATTAACAGAATTAATATGGAATTCTGAGTTTTTTTCTTGCTACAGAAATTGAAGCTAAAAAGAAAGTTGAAGTATTCTGGTGGAGATGTGGAAGCAGCCATTCCTATAATCTTTTTTAAAGAATCGTAATATTGCATTATACTGCATCATGTCCGAGAGCGTCAATGAATGTGAATCTTATGAACATATCATGGGCATTGCAAGCATAGACTGAGGTTATAGCAAAAAATGTTGAAGGGCATCCTATTTCCGGTTTACAATTACTTGACAACTGTTTACGGGATAAAAAGCATTTGCACAGTAAAAATTGGAATTGCTTCAAATTTATTGTAATATAATTTGACCATTCATGGATAAATGAAATTATGTGAAGCATGGGAAGATGTGCTTTACCTAAGTTCAGTGATTGGCTTCTAATTCTTTGTTCACAGCCACTTCAAATACCGTCCTCTTCTTGTTGCGTATCTTATGCTTAGATTTTTGATAGCAAACATTCTTTTTTCTCTTGACTGCTTTCTATAAGGTTTCAGGTCCACTCACTATCAGACTGCAATCTGAACCCAGCTCAAGAGTTGGGTAGAACTTAGGTCGTGTGGTCAGTTTGTAATCTTTTTCCTTTCTTGAGTCTGTTGATATTTGTTCTTGTGGCTACTAACTTGGTAAAATTCTCTTGCTCCCTATGATGATTCTGTTTTGAACATTCGGCCAGGACGGATCGATAAGATCGGCCTGACGATATGTCCAAATTCGAAAACCCTTAGTTAGGGCATCCTCATTAACGGCAGCCGTCAACAGATCGGCCTGGACGATACTTGTATCGGCCCAGGACTGAAATCTCCAATTCAGAAAGAATCAACCGCCATAAATCAAGTTTAGGAGTCTTTGTTTAGGAAATCGGCCCGGCGCGATGAATTATTTATCGTCCAGGATGAGTCTAACTCAATCATGTCCTAAATTGATGTTGTATCTTTGTGAAAGCAATTAATGATCTAAGTGATTGATGACGAGCACATCTTCCGGACGATCGCTCATGATCGGCCAGGACGATGGCCTGACGATCTAATCGGCCACTAAAAATAGCGGTGATGTCAGAGACGATTGAAATTGGTTTTTAAAATACTAATCGGCCAGGACGTCACCCTTTGATATTCGGCCAGGGACGATGTAACCCAATTTTCTTCTGATCGTCCAATATCGTCTCGGGCTAATTGAGCTTAATTTGTATCTGATCGGCCAGGACGATATACCTATCGTTCCGGACGATATCTGGAACTGTACTTATGAGCTCGTTTTGAGAGCCTCTATTTAAGCTATGCAAGGCACTTTGTAAGTGTCTTTGGCAGCCATTGTAGCTTCGTTCTTGTGGGGAAACTAGAAGAGATGATCTTGAAAGGGAGAGAGGAAGGGGAGTTTGAGAGAGGGAGGAAATCCTTGAGGGGGATCTCAAGGAGTTGGAGGGGTTTTTCCACACGGTTGCTCCGGCGAACTCGCACTGTAGCTACCATCGATTCAAGGCTTGTCTCGACGTAAGTTCACCAAACAAGAAGATCTCGTTGTGTCAAAGACCCGCGACTTCCGCCGCACCGTGGGGTAAAGGTGGAAGTGATTTTGTAAGGGCTTCTCCGCCTAGCTGTGGGGCCTAAAAGGAAGAGACACGTTGTAGTGCAATAGCTTGGAGTGGTGCCTCCAAGCGAATTGGACGTTAGGTCAAGGTTTGACCGACCACTATAAATCGGTGTGTTCATTTCTTTTTACTACTTCCGCGTTTTAATTTCCGCATTATTATTGTGGTGATTTGGATTATGTTTTGTTTTAAATTTTTCCAATTTCACCTCTCTCTGTTAATTAGCTTGGACTAGTTCAAGAGGCCTAAACATCCCTAACGAACTTTCACTTCTTTCTTGCTGGGGTGCTAATCTCCCAAGGGAGTCTCTATGCACTTGGTGCCCTCCACCGAAAGATTGGATCAAAATCAATGTTGATGCTTCTTTGCTTAAATCAAATTTAGCTGCAGTTAAAGGAGTCTTAATAGATCACAAAGGCAGGTTAATAAGTGCTTTTGGAAAGACGGGAACTCACTGGGATATTGCTCAACTGGAGCTCCAAGCTGTGTTCTCGATCAGGGAAGTCTTAAAAAGCTGGATGTTGGAATGCAAAGGACTAATCATCGAAAGTGATAGTGCCAATGTGATCAAATTCATTCAAGATTCTTTGAAGAAGGGTGAACGGTATGTTGATAATTGGATTAATAAAGAGCTGTTTTTTCTCAGTGATTTTAATAAAGTGGTTTTTCTCCATGCTAATAGAAGATGTTATAAGGTAGCTAATTGTTGTGCTACTTTAGCATTGGAGAAGAATTTCTTTTTTGATAGTTTTACTTTTGATCTCATTCCTTCCTTCTTGTCTAGTTTAATCAAGGAAGAGTGTGATCCCCTTGCTAATTGTAATTACTTGTTTTCTCTTTAATGCAATTTCGGTGCATTTCCTTCAAAAAAAAAAGGGCTTGATTAATGTTGGTGGGTTTAGTCATTGAGATAAAGGCAGAGTGTTTCACTTCCTTCTTAAGTCCATGCCTAGTCCTAACACCTTCAGAAGGGTATCCTATGATCAGTTCTTTAGAATGACTTAAAGAATATCTCCAATCTCTAAGCAAGGTGTGTGTAGGTTTAACCTTTTACTCTAGAACTGAATTTTCTATTCCTTGGGTTATCTCACATACTCCTTTAATGTTTTTGGGCTCTACCCTCTTCTCCAAATTTTCAACTCCTTGGGTAATCTCTTCATCTTCATCCTCAACTCTAGAATTCTTAGGATCAAATTCATCAAACACTATATTAGTAGTCTCCTCCACCACCAATGTCCTCTTATTAAACACCCTAAAGGATTTCCCCACACTTGAATATCCTATGAACACTCCATCAGATTTTTGGTCAAATTTTCCTAAGTGTGACTTCCCATTATTAAGAATGAAAATCTTACCGCCAAAGACATGGAGGTGGGAAAGGTTGGGTGTCCTACCCTTAAAGATCTCATAGGATGTCTTATTAAGTTTGGCTCTAACATTCACCCTATTCAACACATAACAAGTTGTGTTTACCACTTCAGCCAAAAAGTACTTTGGAAGTGAATACTCAGTAATCATGGCTCTAGAGGCTTAAACTAAGTTCCAGTTCTTCCTTTCAGCTACCTCGTTCTACTGAGAGGTCCTAGGAGTTAAGAAGTTGTGACTAATCCCCTTATCTTCATAGAAGTATCCAAATTTCTCATTTTCAATCTCTCCCCCATGGTCACAATGGATGGTCAAGATCTCATAGCCTAGCTTTTTCTAAATCCAAGTGAAGAAGGATCAAAACTCATCAAAAGACTCATTCTTATGTGACAAAAAATTAATCCAAGTAAATCTCGAGTAGTCATCGATAATCAAAAAACCATAAACTTTCCCCCCTAAGTTGGCAGTACTAATTGGTCCAAACAAATCCATGTAAAGGACTTCTAAAGGTCTAGAGGTGATAATGTCTTTAATGGAATGAAAAGAGGATTGGACTTACTTACTTAGTTGGCAGGCATCACAAAGGTGGTCATTAGAGAACTTGTGCTTGAAGACACCTCTAACTAGGTCTTTATGGGTCACTCTTCTAAGGGTTTTCATACTAGCATGACATAACCTCCTATGCCACAACCATGAATCATCAGTAGTAGTTTTTAAGCAAAGTGAATCACCACATTCAATATTATTTAAGTCAAGCATGTAAACGCTATTGAGCCACTTTTCCTACAAAATAATGTTATTATTTAAGCTGATAATGCGAGTGTTTGCCAAAAAATTTTATGATGAAGCCCTTATCACAAAGCTGGATGATGTTGAGCAAGTTGTGTTTCAGTCCATCTACAAGAAAAATATTTTTAATCAAAAGGTTCTTGGAGTTTTTTATTATACCTGCGCCCACCACTTTTCTGGTGGTGTTGTCTTTAAGAGTAACCTTGCCTCCAGCCTTGGCCTTCAGTGAAACAAATTGGTTAGCATCTTCAATAATGTGTCATAAGTATCCACTATCCAGGTACCATATGCTCTAATGAGGCCTTTTGTGAGAGCAAGCCTACAAAATCATCAAACATCGAATTTAGGAACCTAAATATGTTTGGGTCCCTTCTTATGAAAAGAAGAATGCAATACATATATGTTATACCTTGAATCATGCAATTTGGGTCTCCGCACCAATTATGTACTATCATGAATAGTGCAAGTATGCTAAATGTGTCCTAACATGCCACATGAAAAACATCTAACACCAGGAAAATAATTTACTAATCTACTCGGGTGGTGATGCTTCCTTTTAAAGTTATGTGATGCATGTAATGTTGGTTTGTTATTTTCAAATGCTTTGAGATTTTCTAATTTCTTAAACTCTCTTTCTAACTCTACATGGGATGACTTGAAGGAATCGCGTGCATTAGATAATTCAATATACTTTTAATTAATACATCAAACTTATCAAGTAATGACATGTGATCGCTATCGATTATAGAGTGATCTTTAAGTAAAATTTCATTCTTTTTTGTAACTTTAAAAACTCCAATTTCTAACTAGCATGTGATTTCTTAGGTTTCCTATATGATTCAAGAATTTGTTCAGGAATATCAAGTTGTTGTTCATAGGTTAGTTCACATACCTCTTCTTGATCATTTTGACCAAGATGATCATCGGCCATCAAGAACAAGTTTATAGTCTCCTCTTTAGCTTCAGTCTCAGAGGAGTCTGATACAGAATCCACCCAGAATGCCTTTTGTAACCTCTTCTTATCCTTTTTGAACTTGAGTTTTGACTCACCCTTCTCCTTGCTTGGGTGTGCCTTAAGTCTATGACAATCAGCTTTAACTTGTCCCAGCTTCCTGCATTTAAAATAGATCATATCATTATAACTCTTAAAATTTTTGTTACCCTTAACTTTACTCCACTTTTGATGATTCTTTTGCTTCTTCCTTAGAAAGCTTTTAAATTTCCATGTGATTAAGGCAACATCATCACTTTCAGACCTTAAAGAATTAGTGTACGTGTTGTTGGCCTTTAGCGCCATAATTTTCTCCTTCTTTTTTCACCAGCATCAAAGTTTCTTTGATTCACCACTTGCTCATAAGCAATGAGTGATCCAACTAAGTTATCAATTGAATAAGTATACAAATCTTTAGATTTAGTAATTGCAATAATCTTAGCATCAAAGGAAGAAGGAAAACATCTCACAATTTTATTAACTTATTCATAATTCATGAGTTCTCTTCCTTAAGCATGTAGTGAGGTGACAATTTGAGTAAATCTATTATACATGTCAGAAATCGATTCATTAGGTTTCATATGAAAAAGTTCATGGTCATGCAATAGAATATTCATCATAGATTATTTAACCTCTTTGGTTCCTTCATAAGTGATACACAATTTATCCCAAATTTCTTTACCAATAGTACAAGTTGAAATATGCATATAACCTTCCGATTTCAAAGCGCAAAAAAATAGTTCAAGCATTTTGCATTGAGTTGAGATAAATACCTATCATCAAGAGTATATTTAATAAAAGGAAGTGGAGTATTAATGCCAATAACTTTACCAGACGGAGGAGAATAACCTTTTTTAACAAGTATCCATATGTGATAGTCAATTGATTGTAAAAATATAGACATGCGAGTTTTCAAAAAATCAAAAGTAATATTGTCAAACAAAGGTGGTCGGGTAATAGAATACCCTTCCGTAGTATTATGATTACCGAAGTTAGCCATGGAACGAAATTCAAAAGTTTTCAAAAACTCAATTTTATTAATCCAGCTCTGATACCACTTGAAAGTTCATTAGGGATGTTAAGCTTTTAAGAACTAGCCCAAGGCTAACTAAGAGAGGGGGTGAATTTATATTTTAAAAACTTTTCAATAAAAAATACAAGCTTAAGCAAAACTAAAATTCACCACAAGAAAAATAAGGTGCGAAAAGTTAAAGCGGAAAAACAATAATAAAGAATACATCAAAATTTATAATGGTTCAGTCAACTTAACCTACGTCCACTCCCCAGAGCCTCTCCTCCGGGTATTGCACTAAGCTCAGTGACTCTCCTTTTGCTCCCACAGCAAGGCAGAGAAGCCTTTACAAACCTCCTTTTCACCAACACCGATGAGGAAGAGAACCCGACTCCTTTTGCTTCCTCTACAAGTAGGCAGAGAACCTTGATCAATTATTGAAGTGGACCTCTCTCTAGCCTCCAAGAACTAGGGATGATGATTGGAGAAGATGACTTGGATCCTTTCTTGGAGCAACCTTTATGAAACCTCTCACAAACTCCCCCTCACAAGATCCTCTCTCTCTCTCCCTTTTTCTCCCTCTCCTCTAGGCTCTCTCAGGTCAAGACAGCAGCAAAGGATACTCTCTTGGGTAAAATAAAAGGTCTTATATAAAAGAGCTTCGAAATAGATCTTAATTGCAACAAACCAACTTTATCATTCAAGATGATCTGAATATCATCCTGTATGATTAGTACAAATTTAGCTGAATTAGCCAGGACGATTTGGGACAATCAGAAGGTGATTTATGTATATCATTCATGATGATAATATATATTCCTGTACAATTTGTTTAATCCATCGAATATCATCTAGCATATTACCCTGGATGGATGTTTGGATGATGAAAAAATTGCTTTATTATCCAGGATGATCTCACTATCGTCCGGGATGATTAGTACAGAATGAAAAATATCATCCATAACATTACCCTGAATGGATGCCTAGATGATGGAAGCATACCTTAATCGTACAGGCCGATCTTTAATCATCCTGGATGATTAGTTTAATTAAGTACATATCATCGAGAAAATCTTCCTGACTGGACCGGGATGATTAAACATCGTCTAGAAAGAATTAAGGTTTTGTTTAACTAACCATCCCGGATGATGCTTCGATCATCCAGGATGATATGATCAACCAATCAAACCTTAATTGCTTTCCTTAATTACCATATTAATTTAGGCATAATTTTGCTGCATCGTTCAGGACGATGTCCAAAAATTTAACATGCCTAAATGGTTCTGGCAGCTGATTCTTTTTGATTTGAGCCTATCGTTCAGGATGATGAAAACATCGTCTAAGACTATGTGCTTAATGATGGCTGCCTTAACCAGGATGCCCTAATTAGGGTTTATATTTTTAACAGATCATCCAAGATGATGTTGGGATCGTCGCGGATGATGTGATCTAAAATATAAAACTCTAATCAATCAGATAGAATTCTTTCCCCAAGTGTGTGAGTGTAATGTTACTTAGCATCAGGACTCACATCATTTACAAATGACATAATAAAAGGTTAAAGATTACAAACTGACTTAGTCCTAATCTGCCCAATCTTGAGTTTGCTTGAGTTGCACTTGATCTTGTGGACCTAAAATGTTAGTAGGCACGGCAGTCGTAGAAAAATAGAAATGTTTGCTATTATCAAAATTCTATTTCCTGAAATTAGATTCGCAACAAACTTATCTTCTAAAAAACTTATTTTTTATTTTCAAGAATTGAATTTTCTATATTTAAAGCATGTTCCTTATTATCTAAATCAATTGCAAGTGTATTTAAGTCTTTATATATATTTTTTAGGTCAACATGTAAACTTTTCATGGACTCATGCTATTTTGTTAAATCAAGATGCTTTGCATTCAACGAGTCAAATTCATCCAACAAAGTTATAGGATTACTATCAAGTGTAGAATGATCTTTAATCAAAACTTCATGCTTTTTTTGTAAGTTCAAAAATTACAGTTTTAGGCTAGTATGTTATTTTTTAAGCTTTTTATAGGATAAAAATTTTTTTCTTAGAAACTTTTAGTAGTTGATTATTTGTTAAATCACATACCTCTTCTTGGTCAGAGTGACCAAGATGATCATCTGCATCAAACACAAGTTTATTATCTCCTCTTCAACTTGAATTTTGAAGGAGTTAGATGTAGAAACTACCTAGAAAGCTTTTTGGATTCTTAGCTTGCCCTTCTTAAATTTGGGTTTCTCCTCACCCTTCTCCTTTCTTGGGTGAGCCTTAAGTGTAGGAAAATCAGTTTTTACATGTCGCGACTTCCTGCATTAAAAGCAAAACACATTAGAAGAACCTTTAGAATTCTTGTTATCCTCAACTTTGCTCCCTTTTTCTTGGTGCTTTTGCTTTTATCTTAAAAAGCTTTTAAATTGGCTTGTAATTAAAGAAATATCATCATTTTTAGAACATGAAGTATGAGTGTCAGAATTATCAGCCTTTAAGGCTACATTTTTGTCCTTCTTTTACTCCTCTATATTAAGTAATCTTTGGTTTTCTCCTTGCTCATAAGTAATAAGTGATCCAAGTAAGTTTTCTATAGAATAAACATTCAAATCCTTGGATTTGGTTATAACAGAAATCTTAGCATAAAAGAAAAAAGAAAAACATATCAAAATTATGCTAACTTTCTCATAGTTTGTTTGCTTTCTTCCTAAGGCATGTAGGAAGGTCATTATTGTAAAGTTAGGATAGTTTGTTAAACCTATTCAAATGTCCCAAGGCTAACCAAAAGATGGGGTGAATTGGAAATTTTCAAAATGTCCTCTTGAATTTTAATAGAAAATCAAATTATAATTCTATCAATTTGATTTTTCCTTTTGAAATAAGCTTCTCAACCACAAATATAAAATGCAGAAAAATAAAAATTGCCTAAATAAACAAGGATTTATAGTGGTTTGGTTCAATAAGATCTACGTCCACTCCCTGAAGACTCCCTCTTAAGATATTGCACTATTACTGAAGTGACTCTTCTTTTACCCCCACAACAAGGCAGAGAAGCCTTTACAATTTTCCTCTTTTTAACCAATCTCTGTGGCAGCAGAGTACAATCATCCTTCCATACCCTCTAAGTGTCAACAGATTACCGTCATCCTTTCACACCCTCTAAGTATCGATAGAGTACCGTCATCCTTTACCACCCTTTAAGTATCGGTAGAGTACCAGATCTTCTTCAAAGATATTCTCTTGAGCAATTAAAAAAAAAAGAAAAGAAGAGAAGTAATTAAAATCTAAAAGAGATTCTTACCTTTGAGTAACCTTGTGAACCCTTTACACTCCACTTGCAAGAACTCTCTCTCAAACATTCTTCCTAAACACTCATTCACTTTCTCTCAAATAAATCACAAAGAATAGACATTTTCAAAACAATTTCTATGACCATTTACATAAAAGACATGAAAAACCATCCAAAAAATTGAAACTTTTAATATTGAGCGTACACGATTGTGCAGTACGATCGATGTTCATCCCTGACAAACAGTTCAAATTGTCTGGTATGATCCTGTATGAAATGTTTTTCATACAATCATATCATACCATATAATATATATATCATATAGTATGAACAGTTATAAAAAAAAATTCATTTGTTTGGAGGAAAATGTTCCCAAAAATTTTGTACTCTGGAGGTCGTCTGTACGAAATAAAGATCATTTCGGACGAACAGTTCAAAAAATTTATATGTTTGTCCGAAAAAAATTGTTGCCCACATTTTCATACTCTGGACGTTTTCTATACGAAATCCAGATCGTCCCTGACGAACATTTCAAAAAATTTACATGTTCATCTGGACATAAATGTTCCCCATATTTTCCTACTCTGGATGTTGTTTGTATGAAGACAACTTTGTAAAGTACGAACAGTTCTTAGAAAAAAAAATTTCCCACTTTTGATTAATTGCTCGTTGGAGGAAATAAACTAACGAAATTGTCACGTATGAACTCAAATTGTACAGTATGATTAGTTTAAAAATTTATATTTTTTAAACACTTCACTTGTGTGTGTGTGTACGGTAACTCAATTATATTCACACTCTCTCAGACTCAATAAAAGTAAAAATTATAGACTCCATTTACAATAAACCCTAATCTATTCTCCCTTGAAGTCTTCAATAGTCTTGAGTATGATTTCCCTGAAATGTTAGTTCACACAAACAATAAAAATAATATACTCAATATATGTTAGGATAAAATAGTAATTAAAATTATGTACACATTATATATTTCATTTTTATATACTTTTTTTTATTTGGTCTTTCCAAAATCAATAATCTAAAATCAAACTTCTCTAATAATAAAAAAATAATTATATTAAAAAAGAAAAATAAAAATAATAAGATATCAATATTGCAATAATAATATTCAATTATGTTTGCCTAAAAGAACATAAAATCGATTTACTTAACTTAATTGAGTTATAATTTAATTTTAATTTTTTAAAAGTTAGATTTCATAATGAAATTAATTTTTCAATGCAAAATAATTTATAACACAATTTAGATCAATTACAAAAGGCTTTTCATATAGGCATAGTAACATTTTAAAATAAAAAACAAAGCAGGTTAGCAAAACATGTCAATTTTCATTGATATCAAAAAGATTTTCTATATTGGTACAAAGATATCAGTTGATAAAAATTCAAACTAACACACATAACCACCACAATAAAAAGCACAACTAGCATCAACAGAAAGAAAAAACAACATCACATCATAATCAAGAAGTCATCACAGGTAAAGGACTAACAGAGGAAACGACAAGAAGTACATCTAAAACTCAGAGGGGCCCTACTCTGAAGGAGGTGGCTGATTGAACACTAAAAAAAAGTTATTCATCGCAGCTGCATTTTTGTTCACCGAGTCAAATTTGAAAGTGCTCTGATACCACTTGAAAGTTTGTTAGGGATGATAGGCCCTTATAAACTAGTCCCAAGGCTAACCAAGGGTTGGGATGAATTGGTATTTAAAAATTTCTCCAAACAGAAACACAAACACAAACAATCAATCACCACAAAAATTAAAGTGTGGAAATTAAATGCATAAGAATAATAAGAAAGAACACATCAAATTTTATAGCGCTTCGGTCAACTTCACCTACGTCCACTCCTCGGAGCCTCTCCTATGGGAATTGCACTAAACTCAATGTCTCTCCTTTTTCCCCTAAGCAAGGCGAAGAAGCCCATTTAAGAACTCCTTTCCACCGACCCCGATGAGGTTGAGAACCCAACTCATTTTGCTTCCACCTAAAGCAGGCAGATAACCCAACTCCTTTGTTTCCACCTGATGCAGGCAGAGAACCCAACTCATTTTGCTTCCTCCTGAAGCATATAGAGAACCTCGATCAGTTGCTGAAGTAGACCTCTCTCGAACCTCCAAGGAACCAGGGATGACGACCGAAGAAGATGACTCAGATCCTTTCTTGGAGAAACCTTTGTGAAACCCCTCATAAACTCCCCCTCACAAGATCCTCTCTCTATCTCCCTTGCTCTCCCTCTCCTCTTGGCTCTCTCAGGTCAGGACAACAGCAAAAGATCTCCTCTTAAGAAAATAAGAAATCTTTTAAACTATGGTTCCAAAATTTCCCTAATTTGTAACTAATCATCAAATATCATCCAAGACGATCAACCGGTCGTTCCGTGCGATCAGTTCAAATTTAGCTTAATCCGCCAAGATGATTTGGGAGAGTCTGGATGACTAAAAGGTTCCTTTGATCAGATTATTCAGGATAATATACTATCGTCATGTACGATTAGTTCAAGTTGATGAATGTCAACCAGACCATCGCCTTGGATGGATGTCTGGATGATAAAAAAGTAACTTGATCGTCCAGGCTGATCTCATGATCGTCCGGGATGATTAGTTTAAAATGTCACATATCATCAAGAACAATACTCTAGATGGATGTTTTGATGATGAAAAAATAACTAGATTGTCCAGGCCAATCTCATGATCATCCAATATGATTAGTACAAAACATCACATATCCGCCAGAATATCACCCTGGATGGAGCCAGGCCGATTATGGAGCGTCCAAGAAGAACTAAGGTCTGTTAATAGATCATCCTGCATGATCCTGCAATTGTCAAGGATGATATGATTGAGCAATCAAACCTTAATTACTTTCCTTAATAACCAAACTAATTTAGGCATAATTATAGTGCATTATCTAGGACGATGTCCTAGACGATGTCCAAAAATAAAACATGCCTAAAAGGATTTGGTGGCTGATTCTTTTTTACTGGATCCTATCATCCCGAACGATGATAATATCATCCAGGACTATTCACTTTATTTCCCACCTTAACCATGATGCCCTAATTATGGTTCTATTTTTAACTGATCGTCCAAGATGAATTGGGATCATCTCAGATGATGTGATCAAAAAATAAAAACATTAATCAAACAGTCAAAAAATTTCACCCAAGCATGTGTGTGCAAGGCTACTTAGCATCAGGACACACAATATTATAATGGACTTAAGAAAAGGTAAAAGACACTTGACGTACATTATAAGTTGACTCAGTCCTAATCTATCCAATCTTGAGCTGGTTTGATTTGCAATTTGATCTTATAGACCTAAAATGTTGATAGGAAAGGCAGTCGTAGAAAAATAAAAATATTTGCTACCATCAAAATTATATTCCTAAAATCAGATTCGCAATAATCTCCCACTTTTTTATAATGGAAAATAATCAAAACTAAATAAAATATAAACATAAGTAAAATAGTACGATAAAAAAACTCAACCACTACCCACTACTCCCCCTTTCGAAATCACAAAAAGGATGAGGAGAAATAAGAAAAGAAAAGAAGAATAGAAGATGCAAAAGAAGAACGAAAACAAAGTTTTTTTTATCAAAGCATGAATATGATAAAGTCTCAATATAATTGAATTAAAAAATTTGAAAGAATAATGAGTTAACATCGTCAAAATCCAAAGAATAGCAGAATAGTCGATCTTGTTAGCCCTAGCTCGAACTTCTCTCAGGAAAAATCAACTTTTGAAAACAAAAGACATAACTCAAAAAAACCAATTAGATAAGAAATAAAGATACATTCAAAACTTGGTTTTAGAAAAATATGTTATAGAATAATATACCAAAGTAATTTGTCACAATTGTAAAATTTGAAATCAAGCCTTCAAAAATATCAAGTGACACATGAATTCTTTTAAGATTTAAAAGTTTGAAAGAGAATGAACATTTCCTTTTGTGGGCTCATTTTATGCCTCTTGTTAATTGATTGGCGCACTTTGTGCATCTTTTGATTTTTTATACACTTTGTGTATCTTTTAATTTTTTTTGCGATCATTACGTATCTTTTCATTTTTTTTTGGCTCATTTTATGCCCTTGACGTTTTGCAAGTAAGATCCCTTTCGAAACTCTTAAATACTCTCAATTTTTAGTAATCTTCCAAATATTAGACAAGAAAAACTCACTCTCTAATATAATGAAGAATAAACTATAAAATAAATTCAAATTCATTTGATAAATGCAACGACAAGATTATGAAAGATTGAAAGTAATATAAAAACTTTGAATATTATATATATAAGATAGATTATTATAGAAAGATAGAAAAGTTCTTAATTGTAAAGTCTGGTAGTTAATTGAAATAGACTTTTATTTAGAAAAGAAAATCATACCATTAAAAGAGGTTAGAGGAAGGGAAACAATCAACTGTGTTTCTCCCTTTAATTAATTTAGAGATGTCATACATTGACTATAAATTTTTTTTAAAAAAAGGCTTAAAATATCATTTCAACTATGACCAAAAAGAAAAACAAAAGAACATCAGAGATGAAAACACTAAAAAATAACATCAAATAAAAAATCAACACACAAAACCAAAAAAAAAGTGAATAGAAAATAACAATGAGCAGTTGATCAGAAACCATACATATCAGAATTTATTAAACAACAAGTTCAAGCAATTATGTGTCGCAAGCCTCCACAATCCAAGTACCACATGCTCTCACGAGGCCTTTTGTGAGAGAAAGCCTACATAAACATCAAACATCAAATTTAGGAACCCAAAGAAGTTTGGGTCCTATCTTATGAACATAAGAAAGTGATTCATGTGTGTTATGATGTGAATCATACAATTTGGGTCTTCACACCCAATGTGTACTATGGTGAACAGTGCAATTATGTGAAATATGCCCTAGCAAGTAACATGAAAAACATCTAACACCAGAAAAAAAGGATTTACTAATCTACTCAAGTTATAGTGCCTCTTCATAGGTTTCAAAACTTTTAGCTTTGGATTAAAATTGAAAAACTATTCAGGTGTGGGTGGAGTCATATTTTCCTTAAGTTCTTTCAATTCAGCATTAAACGTCGAGTTAGCACTATCCAAAACAACATTATAAACTCTCAAATAGTGCTCCCTATGCTCAAATTCATGAATATATGTTTTAAAATTAGTTTCAAGTGAGGTCTATGATGCTTTCAATAAATCATGCTCAATAACCAACTTAGAATGCTTTTTATTTAACTCATCAAACTTATTAAGTAATGACATGTGATTATAATCAATTTGGGCGTGATCTTTACGTAAAACTTTATGCACTTTTTACAAATTTAAAAATTCCAATTTTAAACTGCATGCAATTTCTTAAGTTTCCTATATGATGTATGAATTTTATCACAAACTTAAAGTAATTATTCATATATTAGTTTACATACCTCTTTTTGGTCATACTGACCAAGATGATCACTGGCCATCAAGCACAAGTTTGTTGTCTCCTCCTCAGCTTTAGTCTCAGAGGAGTCTGATGCAGAATCCACCCAAAATGCCTTTTGGAACTGCTACTTGTCCTTCCTGAACTTGGGTTTCTCCTCAACCTTCTCATTGCTTGAGTGATCCTTAAGTGTCGGACAATCAGCTTTGACATGTCCAGGCTTCCAACATTCAAAATAAACAACATCAGAAGAACTTTTAAAATTTTTTCAACCCTTATGTTGGTTCCATTTCTGATGGTGATGGTGATTCTTTCTGTCATTAACCTTTAGTGTCACAGTCTTCTCCTTCTTCTTCTCACATGCATCAAGTTATCTTAGGTTAGCTCCTTGCTCATAAGCAATGAGTGACCCAAGTATGTTATCAACAGAATAAGAATTCAAATCCTTAGATTCAGTAATTGCAGTAATCTTAGCATCAAATGAACAAGACAAGCATTTCAAAATTTTATTAACTCTTTCATAGTTAGTTTTCTCTCTTCCTAAGGCATGCAATGAGGTGACAATTGAGTAAACCTAGTATGTATGTCAGAAATTGATTCAATAGGTTTTATACAAAAACGTTTGTAGTCATGCAATAAAATATTCAACCTAGATTGCTTAACTTCATTAGTTCCCTCATAAGTAATACACAATCTATCCCAAATTTCTTTACCAGTTGCACAAATTGAAACAAGCATGTAATCTTTCGATTTCAAAAGACAAAAAACATTGTTTAAATATTTTTCATTCAGCTACATTAAATCCCTATCATCAAAAGTCTATTCAGTAAAAAGGAAGTTCAGTTTTAAGGCCATTAATTTCACGTGATGGAGGTAAATAACCATCCTTAACAGGCATCCACATGAGATAGTCAATCGAATGTAAAAATGTTGACATGCAAGTTTTCTAAAAATTAAAAAGAAATATTGTCAAACAAAGGTGATCAGGTATTGAATACCCTTCCACACTATTATAATTACCAAAGTTAGCCATTAATCAAAATTCAAAAGTTTTCAAAAACTCATTTTTATGAATCCTTCTATAATACCACTTGAAAGTGCTCTAATACCACTTAAAAGTTTGTCAGGTATGTTATGCCCTTATGAACTAGTCCCAAGGCTAACCAAGAGGGGGGGGGTGAATTAGTATTTAAAATTTTCTCCAAACAGAATTATAAACACAACCAAACAATCAACACAAAAATTGAAGTGAGGAATTTAAATACGAAAGAATAATATGATATAACACACCATATTTTATAGTGGTTTGGTCAACTTAACCTACATCCACTCCCCGGAGCCTCTCCTCCTGGTATTACACTAAACTCAGTGTCTCTCCTTTTGCCCCCACAGTAAGGCGGAGAAGCCAGTACAAAAACTCATTTCCACCGACCCCAGTAAGGCAGAGAACCCAACTCCTCTTGTTTCCTCCTAAAACAGGTAGAGAACCTAACTCCTTTTGCTTCATCTTGAAGCTGGAAGAGAACCCAACTCCTTTTGCTTCTTCCTAAAGCAGGTAGAGAACCTCGATCTATTGTTGAAGTAGACCTCTCTTGAACATCAAGGAACCAGGGACGATGACCAAAGAAGATGATACATATCATTGCTTGGAGTAACCTTTATGAAACCCCTCACAAACTCCCCCTCATAAGATCCTCTCTCTATCTCCCTTGCTCTCCCTCTCCTCTTGGTTCTCTCGGGTCAAGACAACAACAAAAGATATCCTCTTGAGAAAACAAGAGATCTTTTAAATAAGGGCTCCAAAATTGCTTTAATTTGCAACTAATCGTCAAATATTGCCCAGGACAATCAACCGATTGTCCCATAGAATCAATCTAAATTTAGCTTAATCAGCCAGGATGATTAGGGAGACTCTGGATGATTAGAAGGTGCCTTTTGTTCATATCATATATGATGATATATCTTCCTGTATGATTAGTTCAAGTCAACGAATATTGTCTAGACCATCGCCCTGGATGGATGTCTGGACAATGAAAAAATTAACTTGATCGTCTAGGCCGATCTCACGATCATCCGGGATGATTAGTTCAAAACATCACATATCATCCAGAACATCGCCTTGGATGGATGTCTGGACAATGAAAATATAACTAGATAATCCAGGAAAATCTCACGATCGTCCAGGACAATTAGTACAAAACATCACATATCGGACAGAACATCGCCCTAGATAGAGCCAGGTCGATTATGGATTGACTAAGAAGAACTAAGATTTGTTAACATATTATCCTGAAAGATCCTATAATCATCTAAGAAAATATGATTGAGAATTCAAATCTTAATTTCTTTCCTTAATTACCAAACTAATTTAGGCATAATTATAGTGCATCGTTTAGGACGATGTCCTGGACGATATTCAAAAATAAAACATGCTTAAAAGGATTTGGTGGCTGATTCTTTCTAATTTGATCCTATCATCCTTGATGATGATAATGTCGTACAGGACGATTCTCTTAATTGTGACTATCTTAACGAGGATGTCTTAATTAGGGTTTCTATTTTTAACTAATCATCTAGAATGATTTGGGAATGTCCCGAATAATGTGATCAAAAATAGAAAACTCTAATCAAACTGTTAGAAATTTTCCCCCAAGTGTGTGTGCAATGTTACTTAGCATCAGGACCCACAATGTTGCAATGGACTTAAGAAAAGGTAAAAGACAGTTGACGTTCATTACAAGCTGACTTAGCCCTAATCTACCCAATCTTGAACTGGTTGAATTGGAATTTGATCTTGTAAACCTGAAATATTAGTAGGCAAGGCAGTCATAGAGAAATAGAAATATTTGCTACCATCATAATTATATGCCTAAAATCAAATTTGTAACAAAATTGACCTCGAATCCACCTCATATCTTATTGGTACCTTGTATCCTACTGGTTTAGATTAGTCTGAATTTGATCAAAACATTGATAAAAATGAGTCTCTAACCGATCAAATCGCTAGACCATTTCCTGAAATTAATTTTGATTAGGCCCCTAAGAAGGTGCAGGAGCTCCCCCTTCACCCTTAATATCCTCAATAGAACTCTCATTTATCTCAAACAGAGATTGAAATGAAGCATCGATAAAATAATCTGGGAGTTTAGTCGGAGGATCGGGGTGAATCAGATTATACTTCTTTTCAAGGATAGGGCAAATAAGATGTCCTAAGGTCACATTCTTTTTCCTTTTATGATGAGGTTAACCAATTTCAAAAAGGTTGTAAAAGTAGTCCATAATGAGCTGGGCTTCATCAATAGGTTTTTCAATCATGATAAGATATGTGACAGTGGACAAGAGCGGAGTCATATTCACTCTATCACTAGCTTTCGAAATAACAAAAGTTCTTAAAGCATGCTGAATGACCTTAGCATTTTGATTCAACATAGAGACTCGAGATAAATGATTGAATGAGGTAACATCTCTAAGAGCTTTGTTAATTTCCATCCCGTCATAGTCAGATCTAGAGGTCAAGGTATGAGCTCTAACTTCTTTGGTTCTTAAATGGAGACAAATGCCTAAATTTGCTTTGGTAATTTATACATGTCGTAGTTGGACAAAAGAACTCATCCTAGATTAATCCTCCCTTACTCTCATATTAGCTAAGAAATAATTAAAGGTTTCTTTGTGATATCCATATATGAGAGTCGGAATGAATGATAGTTGAGTGGAAGCAAAAAGTGGCATTATTGAAAAATGAAGATCATCTTGGATTAGCAGTTGAGATGTGGTAATTTTCTCAATAATAAACCTATAGAATGCATCTTTATACTTCTAAGATGAGAAGTCAAGATCAGTAGAAGTAGAAGAAGATCCATTAGAGCCTCTAGGACATTTGCTACAAGTGGCTATTTCTTAGAAAGGGAATCTAGAGTTTTGAAAGAAATTTGAAAGTGAATGAAAAAAAATGTTATCAAAACCCTTCTATGTAAAAAAAAACTTATATCATATCATATGAAATTTGTTCTGTACATATGATTTATGAAATCGCACGAGACGAACATTTTTTGTACGTAGGAACAAAAACAGGCAAAGATGAAATGGCTTTTTATAAATCTTTTTTTAGGCATCCTTTCATACAAGTTTTTTTACCGCATGATCATACATACAAACAGGTGTTCGTCCAGAACGATTAAAAAATTTAAGATTATTTTAAAGGCTGTTAAGTTTATCCCCTACAAAAATTGGCATCTGGATCATACATATGAAAATGAATTCGTCCGGGATGATAGACAATGATAACTAAACTTAACCAGTAAAATAGACCCCATTCGTACAAACGAACCCATACTAATCTTACCAGACAATGATAAAGGTTTCACATTTAAACTCCCACAATCAAATATGTATACACTATAGAATTTGTACAGAATGAATATATATTCCTACAGTATGAATAGAACATAAAAAGAATACAATAAAATCAGATAAACTTCTCAGAATCAAGTGACATGCTTTCTATTTTAACACACATAAAAAATAAAAACAAATTAAAAATTCAAAAACAAGAAAAGACAAAACTCACATAAACACAAAATAAGCAACTAAAAAATAAACAAAAAAGACATAAATTTAGAACATATCAAGTTTGAATATCTTAGACCGTCAAATAAACACTAAACCTTATAACTGGTATGATAGCAGTCAAATAAATCAATGATCAAATCATACCTCTAAATTTTTTTTATTAACAGATTTTCCCTTTGTGTCCTTATCCAACTGAACTGAGGAACTCATTTGTGTAGTTACTGGTTTAGTATTATCCATTTCATTCTTCTTGAGGATGTCCTTAATTTGATTTGAGAAGACTATGGGATAAGTTTGGCAAATTCCATATTACGGGACTGGGAATTGGATGGTTCTTATGTGCTTTTGAAGAACCTGCTGCTTTGGAAAGCATTCTTTTAGGTGGCCCTTGGCTTATCAGGGGACAAGTTATTGGCTTGGACAGATGGTCTGTGAACTTCAATCCTACGTCGATGAAGGGGATTACAGCACCCGTGTGGATTAGATTAAACAATCTACCATTGCAGTGTTGGGATGAGATTAACATCTGTAGAATTGCTTCTCTAGTGGGCAAACCATTTCTTCTTGATGGGAACACATTCCAGTGGAGTAGGAGGGAATTCGCTCAAGTGTGCGTTCGTATCCCTCTAGACTTGAAACTACCACAAGGTGTATGGGTGTAGGGTCTGGCTGGCGAGTTTTATCAGAAAGTTGAATATGAAGGTATTCATAATCTCTGTTCTAATTGTGGTAGGATGGGACATGATTTAAAATCATGTGCTGAGTTAAAAGAAAAACATGTTCTGGATACGAAATCTGCTATTCCTACTAAGGTGGTAAGCGTCCAGGCTAATCAGGCGTTGAATGTGAAGTCTATTGCTGAAGAAGGGAAGATTGTTGATAATCCCTGGACCCAAGTAAAGCATGGTAAAAAAAGAATCAGCAAAGTTTTGTTCAACAGGAAGTTTCTTAATAAGAGAAGTTCTGTTCCCATGAAAAAAAAAATTATTCCAAAACTAGGATCTTCTAATGTGGAAAAGATGGGGAAGTTGGTAGAGTAGCAAATTCAAGTCAGTGTTGATTTCGTTCAACCTATGATGGAGGTGAATGATAATTCTGTAGATGTAACAACTACTACAGAAGGTATAGTTAGGAAAAATGCAGAAAGCAAGTCCGGTGTGGATACTACCAACAAATTTGATGTGTTATCATATTTATTGGATCCTAATGAAGCAGAAAATATAGATGATAAAAATGAAGAGAGATTGGAGGAAGGGGAAATTCAGAATTCTGATACAGAGCCTGGTATTAATGAATCTGATATTGCATTTATTCAGCAAACTGATGTATCTCGGATTGAAAACAGGGACAGACCTGTTAGTAAATCAGATATGGATGGAAATCGATCATCTGAGAAGAAGTCTAAACTTTTAAAAGAACTTAGATCCCTTGGATCGGGTAATGTTATCCCTCATAACAGGAAGGTGGGAAGTAATAGAACTAAAAAGGTGGGGGGGCCTGACCCCATTTCCAAACAATGACTTCGTTATTATTTTGGAATTGTAGAGGAGCCAAAAAAAATGAAGGCTCTCTATACCTCAAGGAGATTGTCAAGGAATATAGGGTGTTCTTTATTGGTTTATTGGAGACAAAAATCAACTCTCAAGATAATAATCAACTGTTGAAGTTTCTGGGCACAAATTGGAGTTTGTTAGCTGTTCCTGCGGCTAGCTTATCTGGTGGGATAATGGTGTTATGGAGGAATGACTTAGTAGTTTTTTCGATTATTGAAGCAACGTCTCAAATTTGAAGCTTCGTCTCAAATGATCTTGGGTAACTTGGAGGTACACGACAAAGAAAATTGGATTGTTGCTTCTATTTATGGCAGCACTAATGCCCTTTTAAGAAGAAGTCTTTGGAGTGATATTGAAAAGCACTATTCTAATGATCTTCCTATGATAGTGGGAGGAGATTTCAATTGTTTGTTATCCCAAGCTGAGAAAAGAGGAGGTAAGAAGTTTTGCTTAACTCAAGGATCGAAGGATTTTAGTAATTTCATGATTACTAATGTTCTTCATGAACTAAGTTCGATGGGATCTAAATTCACTTGGTGTAACAATAAAAATTGCAATGCCCGAGTTTTGGAGAAGCTAGATAGGTGTTTAATTAATTCCCAGGCTTTGAATTCCTTACAAATTGCAATTGTTAAACACCTTCCCCGCATTGCTTCGGATCATTGTCCCTTATTACTGGAAATTTATAAACTGAAAGAGAAGTTTAATAGAGAAATTCGTTATGAGGAGACTTGGGCGTCTTATTACAGAGCCACGGCATTGGTGAAGAATATATGGAAGAGGAAAAGTTTGGCTGATCTTCAAGCTGCTCTCAATCTGAAACTTAAGAGAACTTTAAGGGGACTCTTCTACTGGAGTAAGGCTAAATTCTTGGAACTGAATTCTCTCAGAGATAGATTGTTGATAGAAATTCAAGATATACAAAAGGAGGAGGATGAAGGCTGGATTTCTTTCGAAAGGTTACAACTATTGAGGTTTAAACTCAATGTAACCTTGGCAAGACTCAACACTTGGTGGAGACAAAGGGCTAAAGTTAGATGGATGGATGAAGGTGATTGAAATTCGTCCTTCCTTCATACTTATGCCAATGCTAGAAAGAATACAAATTTGATTAGTCATATCAAGACTAAGGAAGGAAATATCTCAGAAGATATTGATTTGATCCAACACACTTTCTCAGATTTTTTCAAGTTGAAATGGCAACAAAGAAAGTGCTCATTGGAAGGGTGGCCGAGATCTTCCAATGTCATTAGTAATGTTGACCAAATTATGCTTGATGCTGATTTTACTAGGGAGGATCTTTGGTTGGTTGTGAATAGCTCTGCTAGAAGCATTTCGCCATGATTGGACGGAATCACTTTCTATTTCTTCAAAGATTTTTGGGAAACGGTTAAAGAGGATGTGTGGCTTGCGGTTAATCACTTTCTGTTCTCTGGTGAAATGATTCAGGAATGGAAAGAAACCTTGATCGTTTTGATCCCAAAAATTAAAAGTCCTGTTGAGCCTTCTCAATTCTGTCCTATCAGTTTGTGTATGACCATCTATAAAATCATAGCAAAAATGTTGTTGAACAGATTGGAAAGGGTCATTCCTAAATTAATCACGGTGGACCAAGCAGCTTTTATTAAAGGTCGTTCATTATCGGATCATGTGCTGATTGCTCAGGAAGTTTTTAACAAATTCAGATGGTCTAAATCTAGAAGAGGAATGTTGGCAATTAAGCTTGATATGGAACAAGCTTATGATAGCATGGCATGGAAAACTCTCGGGCAAGTTCTTATTCGACTTAATTTTCCCAATAGATTTATGGAGCTTTTATTGCAATGTGTGCTAGATCCCAAATATTGCATCTTGATTAATGGTAAGAAGACAAGTTGGATTGAAGGGAAATGTGGATTTAGGCAAGGCTGCCCTTTATCTCCATTTCTTTTCATTTTATGTTCTCAAATTTTGTCTGACGCTTTATTATTAAGACGGATTGGAAGAGGAATTTCGATTTCTGCTTCAGGACCGAGAATCTCACATCTTCTTTATGCGGATGACATATTAATTTTTGCGGAAGCAAGGATGAAAGAGGTGAAAGAATTAAAGAAAATTATTTCTAACTACTGCAGTTGGACGGGGCAGAAGGTTAATTCTACTAAATCTATGATTCTTTTTGCAAAGAATACTAGAAGAAGAACCCAAGGTAAAATTGGTAAGCTTCTTAAATTCAATATTGTCAAGGAGATGATCTATCTTGGAATTAAAATGACTCTAAGAAGAATGGTAGCTTCAGATTTTCAACCTTTATTGGAAGCTGCAGCTAGTAGATTGAACACATGGGGTAAAAGATGCATTTCGTTGGATGGTAAGCTGATTCTAACTAAATCAGCTTTCCTTTCTCTTCCGCTGTTTTTATCTTCTCTGTCGTTGGTTCCAGTGAGTATTCTTAGAGAATTTGATAAATTATGTAGAGGCTTTATTTGGAGTAAAAATAATGGTAATGCAGGGCTTCACTATGCCTCTTGGGATCTACTTTGCACACCTAAAAATAATCAAGTCTTTTTTGGGTAAGGTTAGTTAGAGAGGGTGAACGTGAATTAGAGAGGGGATTCCAAGGGAGAAAACTCAAGAGAAATTTCTTGAGGTTGAAAGGAAGGAAGTGAGCGTGAGCGGTGTGAGGGAGAAGAGTGTGAGGGAGATCACACGTGCTCCAAAGCTCGCTGCATCTTGCTCCTCCTGTGGCCCTGAGAAGATTTTTTGAGGGAGGATCTCCAAGGGAAAAGGCTCGTCTGCATCCGTTACCTCGAGGTTCTCTGCGCCTTCTCCAGGAGGGAGAAAACGAGAAGGTTCTCTGCCGTCGCCAGCGAGGGCGAAACAGAGTTTGGTTCTTCCGCCACGCCAGGAGTTGGTGAAAGGGAGGTTTGTACAGGGCTTCTCCGCCTTGCCAAGGGGGGCAAAGCGAGAACTATTTTATAGTGAAAATCCGGAGTGGGAGGACTCCCGGGGAGTGAGTAGGTCAATTTTGACCGGAACCACTATAAAAATTTTTGGTGTGTTCGTTTCTTTATCATTGTTACTTTTTGCTTGCCACTTTAATTTTTCATATCTGATTGCACGTGGGTTTTTGATAAAGCAAAATTGCATTGATCGTTATTTTATATTTCAAAAACAAAAAAAATTAGAACTTCTTGTTTAGGGTTTAATATTTTGTATTAAGAGAAACTTTTACAATTCACCCCCCTCTTGTCTCGTTAGTAATTTCACCTCTTCCCCCCA
>NW_021319049.1:111875-150705 GCF_001605985.2 Dendrobium catenatum
ACGGACGGTTCTCTGCCGCACCGGGGCGTGGTGAAAAGAGTGTGTTGTAAGGGCTTCTCCGCCTTGCTGTGGGTGCTAAAGGAGAGTCACTTTGTGGTATTAGTGCAATACTCAGAGGGTGCCTCTGAGGAGTGGATGTAGGTCTGGTTATAGACCGAACCACTATAAATCTGGTGTCATTTACTTTATAGCTTTTACGTTTCCGCACTTTAAATTTCAGTTTTAATAACTCTGTGGTTGAAAAACATTTTTCTACTAACTTTAAAAGAAAATTTTATTTCGGTTCAACTTTATTATTAAGAGGGTTTAAAATTTTAAAAACTACCAATTCACCCCCCTCTTGGTAGCCTTGGGACATTTACTTAGGCTTAACAACCTAATTACTGGACTCAACATAGAGTACCAGATCTTCTTCAAAGATATTCTCTTAATCAATTAAAAAAAAGAAAGGAAGAGAAGTAACTAAAATCTAAAAGAGATTCTTACCTTTGAGTAACCTTGTGAACCCTTTACACTCCACTTGCAAGAACTCTCTCTCAAACATTCTTCTTAAACACTCATTCACTTTCTTTCAAATAAATCACAAAGAACAGACTTTTTCAAAACAATTTCTATGACCATTTATATAAAAGACATGAAAAATCATCCAAAAAATTGAAATTTTTAATATTGAGCATACACGATTGTGTAGTACGGTCAATGTTTATCTCTGATGAACAGTTCAAAATTGTCTGGTATGATCCTGTATGAAATGTTTTTCATACAAACATATCATACCATACAATATGTATATCGTACAGTATGAACATTTATCAAAAACATTTCATTCGTTTGGATGAAAATGTTCCCAAAAATTTTGTACTGTGGAGGTCGTCTGTACTAAATAAAGATCATTTCGGACGAATAGTTCAAAAAATTTATATGTTTCTCTGGACAAAATTGTTGCCCATATTTTCATACTCTGGACGTTGTCTGTACGAAATCCAGATCGTCCCTGACGAACATTTCAAAAAATTTACATGTTCATCTGGACATAAATGTTCCCCACATTTTCCTACTCTGGATGTTGTTTATATGAAGACAACTTTGTACAGTACGAACAATTATTAGAAAAAAAATTTGCCCGCTTTTGATTAACTACTTGTTGGAGGAAATAAACTAACCAAATCGTCTCGTACGAACTCAAATTGTACAGTATAATTAGTTTAAAAATTTATATTTTTTAAACACTTCACTAGTGTGTGTGTGTACGATTACTCAATTACATTCACACTCTCTCAGACTCAATAAAAGTAAAAATTATAGACTCCATTTACAATAAACCCTAAATTATTCTCCCTTGAAGTCTTCAATAGTCTTGAGTATGATTTCTCTGAAATGTTAGTTCACACAAACAATAAAAATAATATACCCAATATATGTTTGGAGAAAATAGTAATTAAAATAATAATATTTGGAATCATCAAAAACACACATATTGCAAGAATCTCAAAAATCGAAAAACTAAATTATAACAATCTCAATAATCTCCCCCTTTTTTATGATGGTAAGAAAATTAATGTTTGAGTTAACATTTATTCCCTAAATTTCTTCTTAGCTCCCCCTAAATGAATAAACATTTTTTAATATAGGGAATATCCATGAAGAATAATTTTTTTTTAGTTTTAAAACACAAATGCACCAAAAACATAAAAATACCACAATCACAAAAACATAGACAACAACAAAAATATAAATACAATCAATCAAGAACTCAAACACAAACAACACAAACAAAATTATTTCACCCCCTTTTGACAACAACAAAAAGGGAAAAAAGAAAAATGAAATAAAAGATGTCAAAAGATAAACCAAAAGTAGTGATCTTAAAAATTATTGTAAAATAATTTACAATAACAAAGTTAATTATACAAGATGAGAAAGAAAGATTCAAAAATTTTAAAATAAAGAACAACTTAGATAAGATAAGTTAATCAAGATCATGATGCATTCTAGACAATTAAATACGTATGATTATTAAAAAAAAGATGAAATAAAGATTAGTTAATTTCAATTTTTAATATATAATATAATTGAACATTAGATTGATTTTAATTAAAGATTAAAGGATATTGGAAAGAATATAATACATAAAACTTTTAATTGGCGATATTGCACATATTTTCAAATATTTGTGGCTCATATTATGCATCTTTTTCTGTTTGGGCTAATTTTGTGTCTCTTTTACGTTGCGAACCATTGTGTATTCTTTCAATTTTTGTACACATTGTATATTTCTTTTTTATATACTTTTTTTTATATGGTCTTCCAAAATCAATAATCTAAAATCAAACTTCTCTAATAATAAAAAAAATTATTTTAAAAAAGAAAAAAAAAGAAATAATAAGACATCAATATTGCAATAATAATATTCAAATTATGTTTGCCTAAAAGAACATAAAATTGATATACTTAACTTAATGGAGTTATACTTTAATTTTAATTTTTTAAAAATTAGATTTCATAATAAAATTAATTTTGCAATGCAAATTAATTTATAGCACAATTTAGATCAATTACAAAAGGATTTTCATATAGGCACAGTAACATTTTAAAATAAAAAACAAAACAGTTTAGCAAAACATGTCATTTTTCATTGATATCAAAAAGATTTTCTATATTGGTACAAAGATATCAGTTGATAAAAATTCAAACTAACACACATAACCACCACAACAAAAAACACAACTAGAATCAATAGAAAGAAAAAACAACATCACATCATAAGCAAGAAGTCATCACAGGTAAAGGACTAACAGAGGAAACGACAAAGAAGTACATCTAAAACTCAAAGGGGCCCTACTCTGAAGGACGTGGCTGATTGAACACTAAAAAAAAGTTATTCATCACAGCTACATTTTTGTTCACCGAGTCAAATTTGAAAGTGCTCTGATGCCACTTGAAAGTTTGTTAGGGATGTTAGGCCCTTATAAACTAGTTCCAAGGCTAACCAAGTGTTGGGATGAATTGGTATTTAAAAATTTCTCCAAACAGAAACATAAACACAAGCAATCAATCACCACAAAAATTAAAGTGTGGAAATTAAATGTAGAAGAATAATAAGAAAGAACACAACAAATTTTATAGCGCTTTGGTCAACCTAACCTACATCCACTCCTCGGAGCCTCTCCTATGGGTATTGAACTAAACTCAATGTCTCTCCTTTTTCCCCCACAACAAGGCGAAGATGCCCATTTAAAAATTCCTTTCCACCGACTCTGATGAGACAGAGAACCCAACTCCTTTTGCTTCCTCCAAAGGCAGGAAGAGAAACAAACTCCTTTGTTTCCACCTGATGCAGGAAAAGAACCTAACTCCTTTTGCTTCCTCCTGAAGCATATAGAGAACCTCATTCAGTTGCTAAAGTAGACCTCTCTCGAACCTCCAAGGAACCAGGGACGACGACCAGAGAAGATGACTCAGATCCTTTCTTCGAGAAACCTTTGTGAAACCCTTCATAAACTCCCCCTCACAAGATCCTCTCTCTATCTCCCTTGCTCTCCCTCTCCTCTTGGCTCTCTTAGGTTAAGACAACAGCAAAAGATCTCCTCTTAAGAAAATAAGAAATCTTTTAAACTATGGCCACAAAATTTCTTTAATTTGTAACTAATCATCAAATATCATCCAAGAAAATTGACTGGTCATTCCGTACGATCAGTTCAAATTTAGCTTAATCAGCCAAGATGATTTGGGAGAGTCTAGATGATTAAAAGGTTCCTTTGATCAGATCGTCCAGGATAATATACTATCGTCATGTACGATTAATTCAAGTCAACGATTATCATCCAGACCATCGCCTTGGATGGATGTTTGGATGATAAAAAAGTAACTTGATCGTCCAGGCTGATCTCACAATCGTCCAGGATGATTAGTTCAAAATGTCATATATCATCAAGAATATCACCCTAGATGGATGTTTGGATGATGAAAAAATAACTAGATTGTCCAAGCCAATCTCATGATCATCCAGGATGATTAGTACAAAACATCACATATCTGCTAGAATATCACCCTGGATGGAGCCAGGCTGATTATGGAGCATCCAAGAAGAACTAAGGTTTGTTAACAGATCATCCCGCACAATACTGCAATTATCAAGGATGACATGATTGAGCAATCAAACCTTAATTACTTTCCTTAATAACCAAACTAATTTAGGCATAATTATAGTACATTATTTAGGACAATGTCGTAGACGATGTCCAAAAATAAAACATGCCTAAAAGGATTTGGTGGCTGATTCTTTTTTATTTGATCCTATCATCCCGAACGATGATAATATCATCCAAGACGATTCACTTAATTTCCCACCTTAACCATGATGCCCTAATTAGGGTTCTATTTTTAACTGATCGTCCAATATGAATTGGGATCATCACAGATGATGTGATCAAAAAATAAAAACACTAATCAAACAGTTAGAAAATTTCCCCCAAGAGTGTGTGTGCAAGGTTACTTAGCATCAGGACCCACAATATTATAATGGACTTAAGAAAAGGTAAAAGACACTTGATGTACATTATAAGTTGACTCAGTCCTAATCTACCCAATCTTGAGCTGGTTTGATTTGTAATTTGATCTTATAGACCTAAAATGTTGGTAGGAAAGGCAGTCGTAAAAAAATAAAAATATTTGCTATCATCAAAATTATATTCCTAAAATCAGATTCGCAATAATCTCCCCCTTTTTTATGATGGCAAATAATCAAAACTAAATAAAATATGAACATAAGTAAAATAGTATGATAAAAAAACTCAACCACTACCACTACTCCCCATTTTGAAATCACAAAAAGGATGAGGACAAACAAGAAAAGAAAAGAAGAATAGAAGATGCAAAAGAAGAACGAAAACAATTTTTTTTTATCAAATCATTAATATGATAAAGTCTCAATGTAATTGAATTAAAAAATTTGTAAGAATAAAGAGTTAACATCATCAAAATCCAAAAAATAGTAGAATAGTCGATCTTGTTAGCCCTAGCTCGAACTTCTCTCAGGGAAAATCATCTTTTGAAAATAAAAGACATAACTCAGAAAAATCAATTAGATAAGAAATAAAGATCCATTCAAAACTTGGTTTCAGAAAAATATGTTATAGAATAATATTTCAAAGTAATTTGTCACAATTGCAAAATTTGAAATCAAGCCTTCAAAAATATCAAGTGACACATGAATTCCTCTAAGATTAAAAGTTTGAAAGAGAATGAATCTTTCCTTTTGTGGGTTCATTTTATGCCTCTTGTCAATTGATTGGTGCACTTTGTGCATCTTTTAATTTTTTATACACTTTGTGTATCTTTTATTTTTTTTTACGATCATTATGTATCTTTTCATTTTTTTGGCTTATTTTATGCCCTTGATATTTTTGCAAGTAAGATCCCTTTTGAAACTCTTAAATACTCTAAATTTTTAGTATATCTTCCAAATATTAGAGAAGAAAAACTCACTCTCTAATATAATGAAGAATAAACCATAAAACAAAATCAAATTCATATGATAAATGCAACGACAAGATTATGAAAGATTGAAAGTAATATAAAAACTTTGAACATTATATATATAAGATAGATTATTATAGCAAGATAGAAAAGTTCTTAATTGTAAAGTTCGGTTGTTAGATTGAAATAGACTTTTATTTAGAAAAGAAAATTATACCATTAATAGAGGTTAGAGGAAGGGAAACAATCAATTATTTTTCTCCCTTTAATTGATTTATAGATGTCTGACATTGACTATAGATTTTGAAAAAAAAATAAAGGCCTAAAATATCATTTCAGCTATGACCAAAAAGAAAAATAAAAGAACATCAGAGATGAAAACACTACAAAATAACTTCAAATAAAAAATTGACACACAAATCCAAAAAAAAAAAAGTGAATAGAAAATAACAATGAGCAGTAGATCAGAAAACATACATATCAGAATTTATTAACAACAAGTTGAAGCAATTATGTGTCGCAAGCCTCCACTGTCCAAGTACCACATGCTATCATGAAGCCTTTTGTGAGAGCAAGCCTACATAAACATTAAACATCAAATTTAGGAACCCAAAGAAGTTTGGGTCCTATCTTATGAACATAAGAAAGTGATGCATGTGTGTTATGATGTGAATCATACAATTTGGGTCTTCACCCCCAATGTGTACTATGGTGAACAGTGCAAGTGTGTGAAATATGCCCTAGCAAGTAACATGAAAAACATCTAACAAGTTATAGTGCCTCTTCCTACGTTTCAAAACTTTTAGCTTTGGATTAAAATTGAAAAACTGTTCAGGTGTGGGTGGAGTCATATTTTCCTCAAGTTCTTTCAATTCAGCATTAAACCTTGAGTTAGCACTATCCAAAACAATGTTATCAACTCTCAAATAGTGCTCCCTATGCTCAAATTCATGAATATATGTTTTAAAATTAGTTTCAAGTGAGATGTATGATGATTTCAATGAATCATGCTCAATAACAAACTTAGAATGCTTTTTATTTAACTCATCAAACTTATTAAGTAATGACATGTGATTACTATCAATTTGGGCGTGATCTTTACGTAAAACTTCATGCACTTTTTACAAATTTCAAAATTCCAATTTTAAACTGCATGCGATTTCTTAAGTTTCATATATGATGCATGAATTTTATCACAAACTTCAAGAAATTGTTCATATATTAGTTTACATACCTCTTTTTGGTTATACTAACCAAGATGATCATTGGCCATCAAGCACAAGTTTGTTGTCTCCTCCTCAGCTTTAGTCTCAGAGTAGTCTGATGCAGAATCCGCTCAGAACATCTTTTGGAACTGCTTCTTGTCCTTCCTGAACTTGGGTTTCTCCTCAACCTTCTCCTTTCTTGAGCGATCCTTAAGTGTAGGACAATCACCTTTGAGATGTCCAGGCTTCCAACATTCAAAATAAACAACATCAGAAGAAGTTTTACAATTTTTTCAACATTTATCTTTGTTCCATTTCTGATGGTGCTGGGGATTCTTCCTTAGAAAGTTTTTTAATTGTCGAGTGATTAAGGAAGAATCATCTCTTTCAGACTTGGAAGAATCAGTGTTTGTGTCATTAACCTTTAGTGCCAAATTCTTCTCCTTCTTCTTCTCACCTGCATCAAGTTATCTTTGGTTAACTCCTTGCTCGTAAGCAATGAGTGACTCAAGTATGTTATCAACAAAATAAGAATTCAAATCCTTAGATTCAATAATTACAGTAATCTTATCATCAAATGAAGAAGGCAAGCATCTCAAAATTCTATTAACTCTTTAATAGTTAGTTAGCTCTCTTCCTAAGGCATGCAATGAGGTGACAATTGAGTAAACCTAGTATGTATGTCAGAAATTTATTCAATAGGTTTTATACGAAAACGTTTGTAGTTATGCAATAAAATATTCAACCTAGATTTCTTAACTTCATTAGTTCCCTCATAAGTAATACACAATCTATCTCAAATTTCTTTACCATTTGCACAAGTTGAAACAGGCATGTAATCTTTCGATTTCAAAATATAAAAAATATAGTTTAAATATTTTTCTTTCAGTTGCGTTAAATCTCTATCATCAAAAGTATATTCAGTAAAAGAAAGTACAGTTTTAATGCCATTAATTTCACGTGACGGAGGTAAATAACCATCCTTAACAAGCATCCACATGAGATAGTCAATCGATTGTAAAAATGTAGACATGCAAGTTTTCTAAAAATTAAAAAGAAATATTATCAAACAAAGGTGATCAGGTATTGAATACCCTTCCACACTATTACAATTACAAAAGTTAGCCATTAATCAAAATTCAAAAGTTTTCAAAAACTCATTTTTATGAATCCTTCTATAATACCACTTGAAAGTGCTCTAATACAACTTAAAAGTTTGTCAGGTATGTTATGCCCTTATAAACTAGTCCTAAGGCTAACCAAGAGGGGGGTGAATTAGTATTTAAAATTTTCTCCAAATAGAATTATAAACAAAACCAAAAAATCAACACAAAAATTGAAGTGAGGAATTTAAATACGGAAGAATAATAAGAAATAACACACCATATTTTATAGTAGTTTGGACAACTTGACCTACATCCACTCCCTTGAGCCTCTCCTCCTAGTATTACACTAAACTCAGTGTCTCTCCTTTTGTTCCCACAGCAAGGCGGAGAAGCCTGTACAAAAACTCCTTTCCACCAACCCTGGTGAGGCAGAGAACCCAACTCCTCTTGCTTCCTCCTAAAACAGGTAGAGAACCAAACTCCTTTTGCTTCCTCCTAAAGCTGGAAGAGAACCCAACTCCTTTTGCTTCCTCCTGAAGCAGGCAGAGAACCTTGATTTGTTGTTGAAGTAGACCTCTCTTGAACATCAAGGAACTAGGGACGACGACCAAAGAAGACGATACATATCCTTTCTTGGAGTAACCTTTATGAAACCCCTCAAAAACTCTCCCTTATAAGATCCTCTCTCTATCTCCCTTGCTCTCCCTCTCCTCTTGGCTCTCTCAGGTCAAGACAATAGTAAAAGATATCCATTTGAGAAAATAAGAGATCTTTTAAATAAGGGCTCCAAAATTGCTTTAATTTGCAACTAATCATCAAATATTGCCCAGGATAATCAACCAATCATCCCATATCATTAATCTAAATTTAGCTTAATCAGCCAAAATGATTAGGGAGAGTCTGGACGATTAGAAGGTTCCTTTTGTTCATATCGTATATGATGATACATCATCATGTACGATTAGTTCAAGTCAACAAATATTGTCTAGACCATCGCCTTGGATGGATGTCTGTATAATGAAAAAATTAACTTGATCGTCTAGGCCGATCTCATGATCATCTAGGATGATTAGTTCAAAACATCACATATCATCCAGAACATCGCCCTGGATGGATGTTTGGATAATGAAAATATAACTAGATCATCCAGGAAAACCTCACGATCGTCCGGGACAATTAGTACAAAACATCACATATCAGACAGAACATCTCCCTAGATGGAGCCAGGTCGATTATGGATTGTCTAGGAAGAACTAAGATTTGTTAACATATTATCTTCAAAGATCCTACAATAATCCAAGATAATATGATTGAGAATTCAAATTTTAATTTCTTTCCTTAATTACCAAACTAATTTAGGCATAATTATAATGCATCGTCTAGGATGATGTCCTGGATGATATCCAAAAATAAAACATGCCTAAAAGGATTTGGTGCCTGATTCTTTCAAATTTGATCCTATCATCCTGGACGATGATAATATCGTCCAGGACGATTCTCTTAATTGTGACTATCTTAACCATAATGTCTTAATTAGTGTTTCTATTTTTAACTAATCATCTAGAATGATTTGGGATTGTCCCGAATGATGTGAACAAAAATAGAAAACACTGATCAAACTGTTAGAAATTTTCCCCCAAGTATGTGTGTGTGCAAGATTACTTAGCATCAGGACCCACAATGTTGCAATGGACTTAAGAAAAGTTAAAAGATAGTTGACGTACATTACAAGATGACTTAGCCCTAATCTACCCAATCTTAAGCTGGTTGATTTAGAATTTGATCTTGTAGACTTGAAACATTAGTAGGCAAGGCAGTCATAGAAAAATAGAAATATTTTCTATCATCAAAATTATAGGCCTAAAATCAAATTCGTAACAAAATTGACCTCGAATCCACCCCATATCTTCTTGGTACCTTGTATCCTACTGGTTTAGATTAGTCTGAATTTGATCAAAACATTGATCAGAATGAGTCTCTAACCTATCAAATTGCTAGACCATTTCCTGAAAGTCATTTTGATTAGGTCACTAAGAAGGTGCAGGAGCCCCTCTTCACCCTCAATATCCTCAATAAAACTCTCATTTATCCCAAACAGAGATTCAAATGAAGCATCGATAAAATAAACTGGGAGTTTAGTCGGAGGATCGGGGTGAATTAGATTATACTTCTTTTCAAGGATAAGGCAAATAAGATGTCCTAAGGTCACATTCGTTTTCCTTTTATGATGAGGTTAACCAATTTGAAAAAGATTGTAAAGGTAGTCCATAATGAGCTAGGCTTCATCAATAGGTTTTTCAGTCATGATAAGATATGTCACAGTGGACAAGAGTGGAGTCATATTCACTCTATCACTATCTTTAGAAATAAAAAAAGTTCTTAAAGCATGCTGGATGAGCTTAGCATTTTGATTCAACGTAGAGACTCGAGATAAATGATTGATTGAGGTAGCATCTCTAAGAACTTTTTTAATTTCCATCCCATCTTAGTCAGATCTAGACGTCAAGGTATGAGCTCTAACTCCTTTGGTTCTTAAATTGAGGCAAATGCCTAAATTTGCTTTGGTAATTTCTACATGTCGTAGTTGGACAAAAGAACTCATCCTAGATTAATCCTCCGTTACTCTCATATTAGCTAAGAAATAATAAAAGGTTTCTTTGTGATATCCATATATGAGAGTCAGAATGAATGATAGTTGAGTGGAAGCAAAAAGGGCATTATTTAAAAAAGAAGGTCATCTTGGATTAGCAGTTGAGATGTGGTAATTTTCTCAATAATAAACCTATAGAATGCATCTTTATACTTCTTAGATGAGAAATCAAGATCAGTAGAAGTAGAAGGAGATCCATTAGAGCCTCTAGGACATTTTCTAGAAGTGGCTATTTCCTAGACAGGGAATCTAGAGTTTTGAAAGAAATTTGAAAGTGAATGAAAAAAAAATGTTTTCAAAACCCTTCTATGTAAAGAAAAACTTATATCATACCATATGAAATTTGTTTTGTACATACGATTTATGAAATCGCGTGAGACGAACATTTTTTTGTACATAGGAACAAAAACAGGCAAAGATGATATGGCTTTTTATAAATCTTTTTTTTTAGGCATCCTTTCATACAAGTTTTTTTACCTCGTGATCATACATACAAACAGGTGTTCGTCCAGAATGATTAAAAAATTTAAGATTATTTTAAAGGTTGTTAGGTTTATCCCCTACAAAAATTGACATATGGATCATACATATGAAAATGAATTCGTCCGGGATGATCGACAATGAAAACTAAACTTAGCCAGTAAAATAGACCCCATTCATACAAACGAACCCATACTAATCTTACCAGATGATGACAAAGGTTTCACATTTAAACTCCTACAATCAAATATGTATACACTACAGAATTTGTACAGGATGAATACATATTCGTACAGTATGAATAGAACTTAAAAAGAATACAAGAAAATCAGACAAACTTCTCATAATCAAGTGACATGCTTTCTATTTTAACACACATAAAAAATAAAAATAAATCAAAAATTCAAAAACAAGAAAAGACAAAACTCACATAAACACAAAATAAGCAACTAAAAATAAACAAAAAAGACATAAATTTAGAACATATCAAGTTTGAATATCTTAGACAGTCAAATAAACACTAAACATTATATCTGGTATAATGATCTAATCATACCTCTAAATTTTTTTTATCAACAGATTTTCCCTTTGGGCCAACTGAACTGAGAAACCCATTTGTGTAGTTACTATTTTAGTATTATCCATTTCATTCTTCTTGAGGATGTCCTTAATATACTTTGATTGACTAAGAAAAGTTGCCTCCTCAATTTGCTTAATGCTAAAATATCTTAGATCTCCCATTAAACTCATCTCAAATTCACTACTCATTGTTTTGGAAAAATCATCACAAAAACATTTATTTGTAGATTGAAAAATGATATCATCAACATATATCTGAACAATGAGTATATCATCTCCTAATTTCTTCAAAAAGTGAGTGGTGTCCATACTTTCTTTTATAAAAGTACTCTCAAATAGGAAAATGCTTAAACTCTCATATTAAGCCTTATGTGCCTATTTTAATCCATATAATACATTTTTTAATGTATATACCTGATTAGGGAATTTTGAATTTTCAAACCCTAGAGGTTGCTCAACATAAACATCCTCTTATATAACCAAATTCAAAAAGGCACTCTTAACATCCATTTGAAATAGTTTAAAACCTCTAAAAAAAGCAAAGGCTAATAAAACCCTAATCGCTTCACGTCTAGCTACAGTGGTTATTATCTCTTCAAAATCAATGCCTTTAATTTGATTATACCCATTAGCCACCAATCTAGCCTTATTTCTAATCATAACTCGTGAATCATTCATTTTGTTTTTAAACATCCACTTATTTCCAACTACACTTTGATCTATTGGCCTTTCAATCAATTCCCAAATATCATTTCTTACAAATTGATTAAACTCCTCTTGCATGGGCAAAATTTAAAATTCATCTGAAAGTGCTTGATTAATATTTGTGGGTTCAATCATAGAAATAAAGGTAGAATGGTTAACCTCTTTTCTAAGTCCATGCCTTGTACTAACACCCTCATTAGGTTCACCTACAATTAATTCCTTAGGGTGATTTTTAGAAAATTTCCATTCTCTAGGCAAAGAGATTTTATCTCCATATTTTTTCCTGAATTAATCCTTTCAATACTTTGGGAATTATTTTATATATGATCCTCTATAGAACTTGGCTCTTCCAAAATGCTAGATTTATCAAATATAATATATGTGGTATCCTCAACTACCAAAGTTCTTTTGTTAAACACTCTATATGATTTCCAACACTAGAATATCCAATAAAAATTTTTTCATCTGATTTTAGATCAAACTTTCTTATAGGAGATTTTTTATTATTACGTATGAACACCTTACATCCAAAAACAAATAATTTTAACAAGTTAAGTGTTTTACCCTTAAGAATCTCATAAGATATTTTATTTAATTTTGATCTAATGTTTATCCTATTCAAAGCATAATAGGCTGTTCTAACTGCTTCAGTCCAAAAATATTTTTGAAGTGAATATTCTGCCAATATGGCTCTAGCATCTTCAATTAATATTTTGTTCTTTCTTTTAACTACTTCATTCTGTTGAGGGGTCCTATGTGCAAAAAAATTATGATCAATTTCTTTTTCTTTATAAAATTCTTCAAATTTTTTATTTTCAAATTCACCTCCGTGTTAACTTTATATTATTGAAATTTCACATCTTAGTTTCCTCAAAATCAAAGTCAAATAGTTTTTAAATTCTTCAAATGATTTCATCTTATGAAATAAAAATATAATCCATGTGAATCTTAAAAAGTCATCAACAATCACAAATTTGTATACCTTCCCTCTTAGATTATAGTGTTAATCGATCCAAAACAATCCATATGAATAATCTCTAATGATATACTAGTTCTAAGATCCTTAATTGAATGAAATGAGTACTTCACCTATTTTCCTAGCTGATATGCAACATAAAGGCGATCCTTAGTGAAGTCTAGTTTTGGTATACCTCTAACAAATTCTTTTTAGGTAAATTTTCTAAGGTTTTTCAAGCTAGCATGAAAAATTTTCCTATGTTATAACCATGATTTTTTAAAAATTATTTTAAATAAAAAGCATTAGGAGATTTAATACAATTTAAATCTAGCATATAAACATTATTTTCCCTATTTCCATGTAGTATATCAATTCTATTTTGGTTTAATATACACCTAGTGGGAAATAATTTAACACTATATACTCTATCACATAGCTATTTAATACTCAAGAGATTATGCTTTAAGCCATCTACAACTAACATATTTTCAATGAAAAAATTGTTCAAGTTGCCAATCATACATGTGCCTACTACTTTCCTAGTGGTATTATCTCCCAGTGTAACCTTGCCTCCATTCCTAACTAACTTCCAGCAATATGAATTATGTAGTATCACCAGTCATATGCTTTGAACAACCACTGTTCATGTACCAAATGCTCTCATGAGGTCTTGTATGAGATTGTATCTACAAAACATTCAAACTTTAGTTTTGGGATCCCAAATAATCTTGGGTTCTTATGTTGGCAAAATTAAACTAGATGCATGTATGATATGACTTATTTTATGCATCTTCGGTCTCCACACTAGATGAGATTTGTTATGTAAAGTACAAGTGTGTGAAATATGCCCAATCATTCCACAAGAAAAGCACTTAACTCCAGGAAAATGATCTTTTAATCTCTAATAATAAAAGTATCTCTTCCTAGGTTTTAAGATTTTTGAATTTAAAATAGGATCAGTAAAATCTTCATGTGTAGGGGGTGTCCTATTTTCCTCAAGATCTTTCACTTTCAGTTTAAGAAATGAGTTTACATCTTCTAACAAAGTATTATCATATTTCAAATAATGCTCTCCATTTTTAGATTTATCCTTAAAGGTTTTAAATTCATTTTCCAATTCAATGTAGGATAAAAGGTTTTAAATTCTTTTTCCAATTCAATGTAGGATAATTTTAATATCTCATTTTTTTTATTCAAATCGATAAATTCATCAAATAAAATCATGTGGTTGTTACTAATCTAAGTGTGATCTTTCATAAGGATTTCATACTCTTTTAACTCTATGAAATCTAAATTTAAGCTAGCATGAATTGTCATGAGTTTTCTATATGCGATATGAATTCTTTCAGAAACTTCTAATAATTCATTCTAACTTAAGTCACTTACCTCCTCTTGATCTGATTAATTAAGATTATTAGCCATTACGAACAAATTGGTGACTTCTTCTTCCTTTTTTTTATGAATATGAAGCTAAGTCTACCTAAAAAGTTCATTGAAATTTCTTCTTGCCCTTCTTCACATTTGTTTTATCCTCCACCTTATCCTTGCTTGAAGTGACTTTGAGATTAGGGCAATCTTATTTGACATGTCTAGGTTTCTTGCATTCATAACAAATAACATCATTAGAAATCTTAACCTTCTTGTGGAACTTACCATTATTCCACTGTTGGCGTCTCCTTTGCTTCCTCTTTAGAAAACTCCTAAATAGCCTGGTCATCAAAGAAATATCATCCTCAAGTTATGATTTATCACTCTCTAAGTCATCAACTTTCAAAGCTATATTATTTTCATTTTGCTTTTATCCTCTATCAATCTATCTTTGACTAACTCCTTGCTAGTAAATAATTAGTGATCCAAGAAGATTGTCAATTGACTAAACATTTAAATCCTTAAACTCTATAATAGCAGTTATTTTAGCATCACAAGTTATAGACAAACAACAAAGTATTTTATTAACCATTTTAGCATTTGTAAGTTCCATACGTAAAGCATGCAAAGACGTGACTATCTTAGTGAAACATGTGTATATGTTAGATATAGATTCATTTGGTTTCATTTGAAACAATTGATAATCATGTTATAAGATAATTAACATGGACTATGTCACTTCATTAGTTCCTTCATATATAATACAGGGTCTATCCCATATTTTTTTTCCACTTTTGCAAGTAGAAAAACACATGAAATCTTCTGATTTAAGTGTAAAAAAGAATTTATTTAAAAATTTTGCATTTAATTATGCTAGGTCTCATTCTTCTACATTCCAATCAGCAAAGGGTGTTTCAACTCTGATGCCATCTACAAGTCTAGTTGTCCTAGTATACCCTTCCTGAATAAAAATCCACATGCGATAGTCAAGTGATTGAAGAAAAGTAGACATACGTGTTTTTAGAAAATTGAAAGGGATATTATCAAATAATGGAGGTTTAGTGATCGAATACCATTTAGATGTGTTACAATTTCCTAAAGTAGCCTTTATCATTTTCAAAAGTAAAGTTTTGAAACAAAGCTCTGATATCACTTGTAAAGTTAGGATATGTTCTTAAATCTATTCAAATGTCCCAAGGCTAACCAAGAGAAGGGTAAATTGGTAATTTTAAAAATTCCAACTAGAATTTTAATAGAAAACCAAATTATAATTCTATCAATTTAATTTTTACTTTTAAAACAAGCTTTTTAACCACAATATAAAATGCATAAAAATAAAATGTTAGAAAATAAAAATGAACACAAGGATTTATAGTGTTTTGTTCCAACATGACATACGTCCACTCCCTGAAGACTCCCTCTTCAGGCATTACACTATTACCAGAGTGACTCTCCTTTTACCCCCAAAGCAAGGTGGAGAAGCCTTCACAATTTTCTTCTCTTCCACTAATTCCCGGTACGGCAGAGTATCGTCATCCTTTCACACCTCCAAATTTTGACAGAGTACCGTCATCCATTCATATCCTGCAAGTGTTAGCAGAGTATCATCGTCCTTTCACATCCTCCAAGAGTTGACAGAGTGCCGGATGTTCTTCCAAGATCTTCTCTCAAGCAACTAGAAAGAAGAACGGAAGCGTAGTAACCAAAATCCAAAAGAGATTCTTACATTTGAGTAACCTTGTGAACAATTCACACTCCACTTGCAAGAGCTCTCTCTCAAACATTCTTCCTAAACACTCATTCACTTACTCTCAAAGAAATCATGAAGAACATACTTTTTTAAAACAATTTCTAAGGACTAATTATTTTTTTTTTTTTTTGAGAAAAGCATAATCTGCATTAAAAAGGAACGCAAGCAAAAAAAAACAACAACTACAAAGTAGATTCCTCCTTCATTATATTGATAAATGAAGGAGGAACCTCATCCAAAGTTAAGTCTTCCCAAATAAAACTACCAACAATAGCATAGCTAGCACACAAATCTGCTAGCTTATTGCTATCCCTCTTAATACATTTAAAAATAACATTATTGAACTCTTGAAAAAATTCAAAGTTTTCCATACCTTTGCTCCTTTGGTTTAATGCTTTATGAATAACTTTGATCACATTTGAGTTGTCACTCTCAATGATTGCTCCTTTGTATTTGAACATCCAATCCTTAGTCACATGTTTTAAAGATTTAATAGCAAGCATTTCCAATTGGTTTATGTCCCAATGAGTATAAGATTTACCAAAAGCCAATAAGAATCTCCCTTTGTAATCTCTTATAACACCCCCAACTCCAGCTTTGTATGAAGAGCATAGTGCAGCATCTACGTTGATCTTCAACCAATCGGGTGGTGGGGGATGCCAAGCATTAGACAGCCAAAAAGGCTGATTAACATCCCCATTTTCCGGAATTGGTTCAAAAATCTTCATAGTGAATGACGACATGCTAATAGCACTGGTAGCTATGTAATTAGCACTTTCGGCAATTCCATCATGCACCAATTTGTTTCTAGCTTTCCAAGAAAGATAAACTACATTATAATAAAGGTTAATCAACATACCATTAACCTTGGATGTAGTTTCAAACCAGTTGCAACATCCTTCATAACTATCAAACATTGGAATTTGAAACCCCCAATCATTAAGAAGTAAAATGACCTTTCTTAACTTTAAGCATTAAGTCAGAATGTGTTCGATATCTTCATTACCAGAGGAACATCTGGGGCACTTATCATCTTCCAGAAATCTTCTATATTTAAGGAATTGAAATGTAGGCAATGCATTTTTGAAAAGTCTGTAGCAGAAAACCTGCACCTTCGGTGTAAGCATAGCCTTCTTGATCCAAACAGTCCACCTGATAGTTTGAAGGTTCCGAAACCATGATTCTGTGATCAACTTAGGAATAGAATTTCCAGAATTCTGATAGATGAGCTCCATTTCATCATCCCTCTGATCTTCTTTTATCTTGATTTGAAGAATCAACAGAATCAAATCCGTACCAAACAAATTTTCAAGTTCTTCAATTTTCCATCTTCCATCTTCAATGAATCTGCTTAAACTGACATCTCCTTCTACTTGTGGCACAACAAAGGTTGGCCATTTATTAATACTTCTATCAAGAATCCAGATGTCTTTGAACACATCAATTTTAGAGCCATCAGCAATACTCCATTTGATCAGGGGATTTAAAGCTCTTCCACCGTCACATAAAATTTTCCAGGATGAAGAAGAGTTTTTTTTAACATCGTCAATACCAGGTTTCATTCCATATTTAGTATCTAAAACTTTTTTTAAAAGAGAATTACTATTAGAAAGATACCTCCATGTAATTCTTGCTCTAAGAGGAGCCACTTTTGAAGAAGTAGTGAACAAGCCCCCACCACCAATGTTTTTTGGTTTGAAAAGTTCCTCCAAGCTTATGTAATGCAAGCCCATTTTTCCGCCAGATTTGTTCCATAAAAAACTTCTGCACAGCTTTTCAACTTCTTTCAAAATTCTGGAAGGAATTAAAGAATGAGTGCTGAAGAAATTTGGAATTGCAAGGATGACTGATTTAACTAGAGCAATTCTCCCAATTAGTGATAACACCTTGCTCCCCCAAGTATTAAGTCTCTTGAGAGTTCTTTCAATGATAAAGTAATAATCATTTGCTACTAATCTTCTCAAGGCTATTTTTAATCCCAAATAGAAAAACTCCTTAACTGGTTTGAAGCTCACAGCCTTAGAGATGCTTTTCTTTCTTCTTCTATTCACATGTTTTCCAAAAATCATTACAGATTTTTCATTATTAATGGATTGACCAGTCCATTTGCAGTAATTGGAAAGAACAATCTTGACTTCACATGCGGCTTTCTTTGATGCCTCCGAAAAAATTAGGATGTCATCTGCATATAGCAAATGGAAAATACGAAAACCATCCTTACTAGAGTTAATGCCGACTGATGACTGAGCAAATGCATTGGAAAGTAATTGAGAACAAAGAATGAATAGCAGTGGCGACAATGGGCATCCCTGACGAAATCCACTATCAGCTATTATCCATTCTGTAAGTTTCCTGTTTATGATTATAGAAAATCTAGGATTCAAAATACATTCCATTATCAACTTTGAAAACTTGGGCGGGGATTCAAAGTATTCCAAAATTTTCGTTAGAGTAGTCCAACTCATTGAGTCATAAGCTTGTTCCATGTATATTTTGTAAGACACCATACCTTTGGAAGACTTAGAAAATCTGAATTTGTGAAATAATTCTTGGGCTATCAGAAGGTGATCGGATATAGATCTTCCTTTTATGAATGCAGCTTGCTCATCCGATATTAGTGGAGGAATTACTTGAATCAATCTATTCAAGATGATTTTTGCAGCCACCTTGTATACAGAATTGCACAAACTAATAGGTCTGTAGTTTGAAGGCAGCATCAAATTGGAAACTTTAGGAATGAGAACTATCATAGTATCCTTCCAATCCTTGTCCATTTCCCCTTGAGTTAGGAAATGATTTAAAGCATTAATGAAATCATTTTGAATAATTTTCCAATAGCTTTTTATAAAAGTATAATTGATACCATCACTTCCAGGTGCAATATTTCTTCCCAGATGATGAATAACAGCTTCAATTTCTTTTACAGAAAAGTCTCTGGAAAGCAACCCTTTGTCTTCATTACTAAAACCATCCCAAGTTTCGGCCAGCCATCAGTATTGCATATCCGCTTTTTCCATTTTGAATTAAAGAAGTGCCAAATTACCTCTTCTATTTGATTAGAATCTTCAACCACCGTCCCCTCTTCATTTTTAATCTTGATGATTCTGTTTGAGCTTCTTCTACCATTAGCAAAGGAATGATAAAACCTTGTATTTCCATCACCATCAGCTAGCCATTTTGATTTTGCCCTTTGCTTCCACCAGCCATTCAGACGAGCTAAAGTGCTATTTAATTCATCAGTTTTAGCTTTTAATACCCAGCATTCTTCATCAGTGAGCCAGCCTTTATCAGATTCTGATATCTGTATTTTATTTATTTCCTCCATTAGACAATCTTTGAGCAAATTCAGATCTCTCAATTTAGCTTTACTCCAATAAAAAAGAGACTTAAGGGATCTCCTGAACTTGGCATTCATAATTTGAGATGGATTGCCTGAGTAATTTTTATTCCATTCCTTTTTAACCACATAGAAAGAAGCCTGGTATGAGGCCCAAATATCTTCAAATTTCAAACTTCTTTTAATTGGAGCAACATTAGAGCTCATGTGAAGCAAAATAGGGCTGTGATCGGAAGAGATTCTAGCAAGATGTCTCAGCACCAAGTTAGTAGAAAAATTCATAGCCTTAGAGTTTAGGAAGCACCTGTCAAGCCTTTCCAATATCCGAGCTCCTCCAATTTTGTTGTTACACCAAGTGAACTGGCCCAAGAAAACCCACCTCATGATAATCTATTATAGTGATAAAAGCCTCCATTTTTTTGGACCTTGAGAGAAACGAAACATTCTCCCACCTCTTTTGTCTTCCATAGAAAGTGAGACAGTTGAATCTCTCTCCTATTACATTGGATACTCTACAACAGAGTACATTTCCAATACTTCCCATAGCTCCCTTCTTTTGATCAAGTCTTTGCTTCCATATACAGAAGCAACTCTCCATTTTTCCTTGCCATTGATGCTTTAAGTTCACCAATGATGCATTGAGAAGTAGAACCAATCAATGAGAAATATGCTAAACCAGAATTCCATAATACAATTATCCCTCCAGAGAGACCAACCGAGGGTACCATAACATTCTCCAATCTTCACCCATCAACTTTTTAACTTCATCATCATTGAAAGAAGAGATTCTAGTTTCCAATAAAGCTAAAAAAACTGCATTATACATTTTTACAAACTCCCTAATGTATAGAGAAGCCCCTTTTTTTCTGGCTCCTTTACTGTTCCAGAAGGCTAATGAGTTCATGGTTGAAGACACGTGGGAGATGACCCCACTCTGTTCTTCGCTTCAATATCAATTTTTCTGCTTCTTGTACTTTTGTTAATAGGCCCAAGATCTCTTAATTGCTTAGACTTCTTCTTCTTGACCAAACTTGAATCCTCTCCAATGTTTGATTGAATAAGAACATCTTCTTTTATCAGATTTTCAGTAATTTCATTGTGAGACAACTTTTTATCTGTGTAGTTGGCTTCAGCTTCTTGAATTATTTCTCCATCTTCTAGAGGTTCACTAAGAACATCAAATTTGTTCTTAATAAATGGAAGAGAACAGTTATTAGAACAGTTATCATGATTGGGAGCTTCGGCTGGGGATGAGATACCCGATTTATCACTGATAGTTGTACAACCATTTTCTATAGTTGTGCCCAAACTATGAGTTCCATTCAACCTATCTCCGGTAGCTATTTTGTTGGTTGAATCAGATTTCCTCCACACCTTTTTCTCCAAAGGTTTAAGATTAACTTCCTTAGAAAAACTTACAGTTTTCTTCCTTCCGCGATTAACAACCATCCAAGGTCCATATTTTGGATCACCAGCCATTTCCTCTTCATTTGCCTTGTCTGGTAATGAATTAGCTACATCTGCAACTTCCACAGCATTATGTATTTCTTTAACTTTTGGAGCTAAATTCCCTTCTCTGCATACTTCTTGAACATGCCCAATTAAACCACACTTGAAGCAAAAGTTTGGAAGCCGTTCATATTCTATTTTTTGGAAGAACTTTCCAGATGATCCTTCAACACATACACCAACTAATAGCTTCATATCAAGTCTGATTCAAACACATACTCTTCCAAATTCCCTCCTCCCCCATTGGAACATGTTTCCATCTATCAAAATTGGTTTTCCAATCATAGAAGAAATTCTGCATATGTTTATGTTATCCCAACATTGCAAAAGGAGATTTGGAAGTCTTATCCATATAGGAGATGTTGAGAACTATTTATATAAAATACATGAAAAACCATCAAAAAATTTGAAATTTTTAATTTTGAGCTTACAAGATCATACAGTACAATTGATGTTCGTCCCTGGTGAATAATTCAAAATTGACTGGTACGATCATGTACAAAATGTTTTTCAGACAAGCATATCATAACATACGATATGTATATCGTACAATATGAATAGTTATAAAAAAATTCTCATTTGTTTGGATGAAAATGTTCACAACAATTTTGTACTCTAGACATCATTAGTATGAAATACAGATCATCTCAGACAAACAGTTCAAAAAATTTACATGTTCATCTAGATGAAAATGTTTCCCACATTTTCGTGCTCTGGACGTCTTCTTTACTAAATCTATATCATCCCGAGCAAACAGTTCAAAAAATTTACAAGTTCGTCTGGACAAAAATGTTCCCCACATTTTCGTATTTTGGACGTCGTCTGTATGAAGATAACTTTGTACAGTACGAAAAGTATTTAGAAAATTTTTTCGCCCACTTTTAATTTACTACTTGTTGGAGGAAATATACTAACCAAATTATCCCATACGGCCGCCACCCGACTAGACATACAAATAGTATGATTAGTTTAAAAATTTACAAATTTTAAACGCTCCCCTAGTGTGTATGTGTATAGTTTCTCAATTACATTCAAATTCTCTCATACTCGATAAATTTAAAAATTACATACTCTATTTATAATAAACCCTAATCTTTTCTCCCTTGAAGTCTTCAACAGTCTAGAGTATGATTTCTATAAAATATTAGTACCCACAAATAACAAAAAAAATATATCCTATATAAGTTAGGAGAAATTAATAATTAAAATAATAATATTTAGAATAATCAAAAATACACATGTTGCAAAAATCTCAACAATTAAAAAACTAAATTACAACAATCTCAATAATTTTTTCATAAACCTAGTATAAATTTTAGAAATTAACTCACTAGGTTTCATGCAAAAACATTTGTAGTCATGAAGTAAAATATTTAACCTAGATTGCTTAACTTCACTTGTGTCTTCATAAGTAAAGCATAATATATCCCAAATTTCTTTACCAATTTCACATGTTGAAACATGCATGTAATATTTAGATTTTAGTACATAAGAAAAATAGTTTAAATATTTTGCATTAAGTTGTACTAAATCTCTTTCATGAAAAGTTCATGGAGAAAAAGGAAGTTCAGTTTTTATGCCATTAACTTCACGTGTTGGTGTAGATAACCTTCATTTACAAGCATCCACATATTATAATCTATAGATTACAAAAAGGTGGGCATGCAAGTTTTCCAAAAATAAAATTGTATTTTATCAATTAAGGATGGTCGAGTAATAGAATACCCTTCCACCATATTCTAGTTAAAAAAGTTAGTCATGGATCTTTAATTCAAAGTTTTCTATAACTTTATATTTTTAATCTCACTATGATACTACCTGAATGTTTGTTAGGGTTATTAAGCCCTTATGAACCAGCCTGAGGCTAACCAAGAGGGGGAGTGAATTGATATTTTAAAAATTCTTAAACAAACATAAAAATATTTTTTTAAACCTTTTTGAATATTTTAAAACAAACAAGATCAACCCTTGATGCAGAAGCAATTAATAAAATAAATCAGATATTTTAACCATACAATAACTATTAAAAAATAAAGTACAGGAATAAAAATAGAAAAAACACATTTTATTTTTATAGTGGTTCGATCAACCTGACCTACATCCACTCCCTGGAGCCTCCCCTCTAGGTATTGCACTAAAATTATAGTATCTCTCTTTTTGCTCCCACAGCAAGGCGGAGAAGCTCTTAACAAATATTTTTCACCGACTTCAGTGAGGTAGAGAACCTAGACTCCTTTTGTTCCCTCCTAAAGTAGGCACGAAACTCCAATTCCTTTTCCTTCCTCCTGAAGCAGGTAGAGAACCTTGATCTATTACTGATGAAGTTTTACCTAGAACCACCAAGGAACCAAAGATGACGATTGGAGAACATGTATGGAATCCTTGCTTGGAGTAACCTTTGTGAACAACTCACAAACTCCCCCTCATACAATTCCCTCTTTCTCTCCTAAGCTCTCCTTCTCCTTCTCTAAGCTATCTTAGGTCAGGACAACAACAAAAGATTATATTATCAATAATTGAGAGAGCTTAAATAGAAGGCCTTAAAAAATGTTCTAATTTGTAACTTGATATCATAGATCATCCAGGATGCTCGATAGATCATTATATATGATTAGACTAAATCAGTCCTTCCAGCCAGAATGATCTGCATTTCTTGCACGATTAGAACACAATGTTTGCTCTGATCATCATTAGTTAAAAATCCTACATTATTATCTAGCAAATAGTTTGGGACATCCAGGAGATTAATCGAGATGATATAGAAATATAACTAATCATCTAGGATTATATAGTGATCATCCTGTACAATTAGTTTAAAAACAAACTTTATCTTCCAACAAATAGTTCAAGACGTCCAGGAAATTTTAGAAAGAACTAAGGTTTTTCTTACAGATCGTTCGATATGATTATGCAATCATCCCGGATGATATGCTTGATCAATCTATCCTTAATTAATCTCCTAATTACCTAGTCAATTTAGGCATAATTGGTACAAATCATTCAGGACAATCATGATCATCCTGTACGATTAGTGCAAATTTGATAGATTTATAATCTTACATAAATGACTTTGGCGGTTGTATTTATGATTTTAGCATACCATCTAGGATGATGGGAGTATTGTCTAGGATAATTTTATTAATTAGGTTTATATGACCTAGATGCCCTAATTAGGGTTTATATTTTTAACTGATCATCTTGGATGATTTAAAATCATCCTATATGATTTTGTAAAAAATAGAAAAACTCTAACTCACTAAATTTCTCCCCCAGAGTGTGTGTGTGCAAGGTTACTTAGCATTAGGATCCATTATAGTACATTTGACAAAAGAAAAGGTGAAAGATGCATTTGAATAGAAATTACAGATTGACTCAATCCTTGCCTACCTGATCTTAAGCGATTGATGTTCTAAGTGAACTTGTGGACCTGAAAGGTTAGTGAGCTGTGAAAATAAAATAGATATGCAAGAATATCAGTATTTAATAAACAATAATGTTTATTATCATCAAAATAACACTACTTGGGTCTAGATTCGCAACAAGTTGCAATAATCTGCCTCTTTTTTATGATTATAAATATTATTGGTTGTATTTGAAAACTAATTTTATTTTATACTAATCTCCCCCCTCACTAAGAGGATTATATTAAAAAAATAGGGGATTTTTTTAAATTTTTTTATTTAAGAAAAAATAAATTTGAAACTAAAAAATAGATTAACAAATACAAAATTTTAAAAATAAATGATAGAAGAACAAATGCAATTAAATATCTTCTCCCCCTTTTCACATCACCAAGAAGGAGACAGAATACAACACATAAGTTAAATTATATGTGGAAGAAAATAACAACATACAAAAATAAATTAAAATATAAAATCATGCTTAAAACATAATAAAAAGCAAACACACAAAATAGATAAATAAACACTTAAAACACACAAACAATCCTTAACATACTTATACCAGATCAGAATTAACAATTGAATCTTTGATATTTCAGCATAACTTTTTTACGTCATCTTTTTGCTTATGTTTTGAAGAATCAGAGGCTAAGTTAGCCCAAGATATTTTTTTCTTTACATCATTTCCCTTTATTACAATTTTCTTACCCTCGCCCTTTTCCTTTACATGGTGTCTCATGAAATTAGGGTATTCATATTTCAGATGTCCAAGTTTCTTTCACCCAAAGAAAATAATGTCAGAAGCAATCTTATCATATTTACCAATTTCACCTTACTTCTAGTTTTGTTCATTCTTAATCTTCCGCTTTACGAAACTTTTGAATTTGCTTGTTATTGATGTTATCTCTTCGTACCCATTATCTTCTAAGCCATTTTTTCCATGTGTTTTTTCTATAGCACTATAACCTTCTCATCACCTACATCCAAAAGTCTTTAGCTCACACTTTGCTCGTAGGCAATGAGTATGCCAAGTATATTATCAATAGAATAAACACTCAAGTTTTTCAATTCACATATAGTAGTGACTTTGGCATAAAAATTTTCTGGTAGATAATGTAAAATTTTTTTTATCTTCTTAGAGTTTGAAAGTTTTCTATCTAAAGCATGCAATGATGTCATTATCTAAGGGAACCTAGTGTACATTTCGGAGATAGTCTCATAATATTTCATACAAAAATGTTTGTAATCATGGAATAATATGTTCAACTTAGATTTTTTTAGTTCACTAGTACCTTTATATGTAATTAATAATCTATCACAAATGTCCTTATTAGTGGTAGAATTAGAAGTTCTTATATAATATTTAGACTTAAGTGCTTACAAAAAATACTTTAAGCATTTAGCATTCTATTGTGCAAAGACTTGTTATTCTCTACTCCATTTAGTAAAAGGAATGTTAATTTTGACTACATCAATGATATGTTATGGTATATAACAACCAGTTTGAATCATATACCACAATTTAAAATAAGAAGATTGTAAAAAATGTAGACATGATGATTTTCTAAAAATCTAAAGAAATATAATCAAAAAGTGGCGGATGAGTTATTGAATAACCCTCTATGATGTTTATATTTCTAAAGTGTGTCATAAATCATTTTTCTCAAGGTTTTCTAAAACACTACTTTTGAGAACCTCTTTGATACCATATAAAAGTTTAAGGAGGTTGTGAGACCTCAATGAACTAGCTCATGGAACACCATGGGGGTAAATTGGTTATTTAATAATAATTACAATAATTATGATGACATTTTAATTAATACAAAAAATATTAATCTCAGAGTTTCACCAAGAAGTTATCACAAAAATTTAATGATGAAAAGTAAAATGCAAAAAATAAAAATTATAGCAAACCCACAAGAATTGTATAGTGGTTCGGTCAAACAATGACCTACATCCACTCCTCAGAGTCCTCTCTGAGTATTGCACTAAACCCTTTAGTGACTCTCTTTTAGCCACCAAAACTAAGTAGAGAAGTTATTATAAAATCTCTTCAACTAACCCAGTGTAGTAGAGGATCTCGAATCCTTTTTCACCTTCCTGGTAAAGGTAGAGAACCTAAAATCCTTTTTCACCCTCTTTGTGAAGGAAGAGAACCTTGAATCCTTTATCACCCTCCTAGTGAAGGCAAAGAACCTGGAATCCTTTTTCACCCTCCTGGTAAAGGCACGGAACCTAGAATCACTTTTACCTTTCTCAGTGCGGTGGAGTAGGTGGGTCCTTTGACACCAAAGAAATCTTATTACTAAAGCTTCCCTCGAGACAAACCTTGACACATGGAGGAAGTCAGGTGCAAGTTTGCCAGAGAAACCATGTGGAAATCTATCTCATACTCCTTTGAAACTTACAAGGATCTTCTACCTCTCTCATAAACTCCACCCTTTCTCTCTTAAGCTTTAGGCTCTTTTTAAAGAAGAAAATACATCAATGATTACCAAAAAGGATATTACAATGTTATATGAGAAAGCTAATTATAGTGCTTAAAGAAATCCAAAAAATTCAATTCAACTATCAAAGATTGTCCAATACGATGTGCAAAACTTGTCCATTTAGTACTGTATGATCTTCAGTAAGAATAAATAGTCATACATTACAATGATTTTAATTTTGTCTTTTAGCATTTTACGGTCAACAATAAGAATGAATAATCGTATAGTATGATTAGTTCAATGAAATTGTAACTAATCTAGGACATGTCCTTGGACATCCAAATATCTTCTATACTTGTCATACAGTATGATCCAATTTTTATGATATAATCAAAATATCAAAATTAAATAAATTCATTCAATTAATCACACGATTAAATTAGGAAATACAATAAAAAATGTATATTACGATTTAGTTTGTATAGTATAAACAGAGCAATAATTCATTTTTTTTTCCTAATTTAATGAACGATAGGGTTTTTAATAATAACATATTATCCAATACGATGTGATATTCATACTATACAATTAGTTATATTTTATAAATTATTTTTACATATAAAACTATATTTTAATTATCTTCTGTAATAATATATGACTTAGTACAATATTTATTATTTAGAATGATGTATAAAAAAATTAAAATATTTAAAATTATTTATCTTCCCCTTATGTGTGTGTGTGTGTGTGCATGGTCACTAGGCTAGCATTCACACTTAAAGATTTTAAAAGTTCTTGAAGGTTGTGATACCTTAAAGAACAAGCCCGAGACTAACCAAGAGGGGGGTGAATTGACAATTTAAAATTTTTTGTAAACAACTTTAACATGTAAATAAACACTCAGATCAAGCAAATTTCAACCAAAGTATGCAATGAAACCTTAGAAAACCTGGCACACAACAGTAAAGTAAACATTGGACTAGCCTAGACTAGTGTTGGTTGTCCTAATAAATCATCTAAAGTGTGTGCTGAAGGTCATGTGGAAATGGTAGATTCCTAAAATGGGTGACTTGTTAAAGTTGTCTAATGTTCATGATTGTTGAACGTTGAAGGGTAAATTTTCATTTGAGTCTAAGTATTATGGTATTAAAGTTTAATTTATGATTTATTTTAAGGATTGATTAATCAAATGTATTTAATTAGTTAAAGATTAAAGGATCAATGAATTTTAATTATTTTGATTAGTTATTCATTTTAAGGATTAAATTAACTTAGATTTTTTATCAACCGATTTGTGGCATTGTGTCATCAATCTTGTAGAACTAGGTTTCCTTAGGACACTTTGTCCCGCAGCTTGAAAAAGTCCATCCTAAAATCTAGTTGATATGGTTAGATTAAGAATTTATAGTCTAGTTAAATAATTAAGATTTATTTAATTTTAAAGTTTTGCACTTCATCCAATTTTTCCGTGGTGTTTTTGCACCAAGCACGAGGAACAAGGCCGCCTTAGGACACAACCCTGCAGCCCCAAGTAGTCAATCCTAAAACTTCATCTTTTTAGTATTTATTGGGTATTATAATGTTGGTTAATTGGTTTTTGTTAATCAATTTGAGGTTTCTTATAATTTTAAGTGAATTATTAGATTTTGGAAACTTTGGAATTATTTAAGTATGTTACTTAAGGTGTTAAAAGCTGGCTTTTAAAATTAAGGTTGGTCTTGGGGTTTTGAAATTTTTATAGTTGAATGGATTTGAGTTTGATTAAATAGGATTTTTCTAGAATTAATGAATATTTTTCAAATTTTGGAAATTTTGGGACTTTCTAAAATTTCATAATTAAGAGAATTTTTTATTTTTGATCCAAATCAGTCCTAAAACTCTTGAGACCACCCGGAGAAGTCAGAAATGCCCTAAGGGGATGTTCCCAAGTATTAAGTGACATTTTAGAATTTTAAATAATTTTAATTATTTATTTTAATTCATTGTCAATTTTCCTTAAAAAATAAATTAAAGTTAAATTAGGAGTGGTTTGATAAGGCTGTATTTTTCATAGGCTAATGTTCAATCATGATTAATTAGAGGCATCAAAAAGATTTTAAGGATTTAAAATGAATTATTACTGGAATAATTAGGGTTCTAGGACAAATCTAAGAAGAGATTTTGTGGTTCTTAGTTGACAAACTAAATGGAATATTTAAGTAGGTTCTCTCCATCTCCACTTCACTTCACTTTCTCCACTGGAAGCCTTGAAGCTATGTCCATCACGTGGTTTTCTGCTGCAGCTAACTTCCCTCAAGATTCCTACCTTCTTCCAAAAAAACCCTCATGCCTTCAACCTACCAATATGATCTTTCCTCTTCCACTTCCCACCTCACGTTAATCTCTTCCTTAAGCCAACCACTTCAACCCCAATATTTTTGCCTTATACCTGCTTAACAAGCAACTTGATATCTATTTTAAAAAGGAAAAGGGAAGAAGGGTCGTACTTTGCATTAAGCTATAACTTTACAGCTCATTCCATCCCCACATTTTTCTCACCATAAGCTTATTCCCACGTCTTCTACACAAGAATCTCTTGTGATTGTTGTTTCATCATTCAACGCATTTCTTTCATTTTTTTTTACTATAAGCCAGAAGGAAGAAGAAAGTAAGTACTAATGTCATTATTAGTGGTCCTTATTTGTTCCCTCTAATTATTGCTAACTCATTATTATTATTGGTTAAATCAATATTCTCAGTGATGTCATTGGTTATTAAATTAACTATATGTGTATATGCAAAAAAAAAGCTCTCTAAGTAATTGATGCTTCCAAAAGCCCACCAACCCACCTCATTTCGCATCTTCATCCAGTACAGACAGAAAAAGGGGGTCCAATACATTTCTTGCAACCCAACAACTGCATTTCACTCCAATCAACTTCTTACCCAAAGCCATTTTGGTCTTTTCCATTCCAGCAAAACCATCTCATGCCAAAAAGCCCATTAAATCATCTAATCCATCAAGCGCCGACCTCCTCCTTGCCATAACTAAACAGCATTCAGCCCGCTACAAACTCACTGCTTATCCACTACATCCAACACAAAGTGGCCCACTCCACTTCCTCAAACAGCAAATAAAACGACACTTGCAAAAATTACAATCTAACCACGACTTGTAGATTTAAACGGTGCAGCATTTGTTTCCACCTCTGTAATAGCAGCAGCCCGCTTCGAAGGCTCCAATCCTTTATCCAAAAGGCCCATATCCAAGCTGCCTATCAATACCTCTACCCCTCACAAAACCCAAAACAACCCCACCACAAATAGAGCCAATTTTTCCTTCTACTTACCATATAGTAGCAAGCCTCAAATTCCTCCACAATCCTCCCAACACCACTTAAAGCTCAATAGCTCCAACAGTAAGCTATTTTCATTTTTTTTTTTACTTTTTTTTTTTTTTGCTAACATTAGTTTTTATCCTTTGTTAAGATTAGTGTATTGTTATTAATTGATTAGTTAATTTTGTGATCCATTGTATAATTCTTATTATTTTTAAACACACACACACACACACACATATATACATACATATATATATATATATATATATATATGTATGTGTGTGTGTTCCTGTGAGGAAAGAAAGGAAAAAAAATGAATGAGAAAAAAAAAATAAAAAGACAGAAAGGTGAAAGTAAAAAAGGAACGGTACGTAGAAAAGAAGAATGTCTTCATTTTGTAACTTTTCTGCCACCTCATCGCTGTCATCATCAACCTTCACAAAGGTAAAATTTTTTAAACTAAAATATTCCCACTCTCTGAGTTTGCGGTGGACCAAAAAACCCCCTATATGTGCTCACGTAGCAGCATGGGAGGAAACTCGGTGTTGCGACTACGACGAGGTAGGTAATCACCTAAAATCCTATTTTTGATGTTTGCATCGGATCAGATAACCACCTGTACGCACTCTTATATCATGGTAGGAGGGAACCTGACGCATCCCATATGGTGAGGTATATTAGCCTTATACGTGGTCTTATAGCGTGGTGGGGAAAGCCACATGTATATTTATACATGTACTTTTGAAGTCCCCATACACGCTCTCGTAATGAAGATGTACAACCTGGTGTCTTCTGACACCTACCATACACACTCTAGTGCTTGGTGGGATGACCAGTTCCCGTAGTTTTTCTAAATGTGGGAGACACCGAGAGATTGCCATAATTTTTCTAAAAATATAAGGACTTAGATAAACCACATGGGACTTATGAACTCAACTTGGACCATTGGGAACTAAACTCAAAGGACAAAATCAAACTCAAATCATTTGTAAAATAAATCCAAGTTACCAAATAAAGAATAAAAGAATGCTAAAATGAACACAACTTAGCATATGCTTTGAAGATGAAACACTTAGAAGATGTGGTAGTTTCCTTGGGTAAATAAATGGTAAACTAGAGATGAAATTGATATCCAAAGAAGAGAACAAGAAAATTCTTTAGCAAGAGTTTAGTCTCTGAAGGAAGGCAAAAAAAATTGTGAGGAATTGATAATCAATGTCTAACAAAAGAATGGAAGCAGCCAGTTTACATATTGAATCCCTAGAAATAAAGTGATGGATTTACAATATGGTCATACTGAACTACAAGAGTGTTGTAGTAAGCTTGAAGATGAGAAGCTACAATTTTCCAATAACTAGAAGAATATGGAATCAATTTCTGACAGGATTTCAGCTGGAGAACTCTTTATCAGATGCAAATGCGGAGCTTGAGGAGTTTAGAGAGAAATGGTAGTTCTAGAAGGTTCGTGCAAGTCAATAAAAGCTATAGTTCCACTCAAGTTAGTGAAAAGACTTCTCTAGCCTTTCAAATAGAGACTCTTGTAGAGAAATGAGGAGAATTTTCTAAAAAAAATATGTTTTTGGAGAACTCTCTTGATGATGCAAATACTGAAGTCAGAACTTTACACTAAAAATTATGAGGCTTGGACAATCATTTCAACTCTCTCTCATGTAAATTCATATCTCATTTCCTAGAATAATCTGATCTCTTAGTTAGAGAGCATTCAGTAGAGTCTTACAAATCTGGAGACTACAAATGTTGTATTGGAAGGCAAGCATTTAGATATAGTGAAGGAAAAAGATCTATCTGTTAACACAATTTTGAATCTTGAAGGTTCATTGAGTGTTATGCAGAAAGAATGATTTGCTTATCCACTCAAAGAATATTAACTTGGACACCTTGGAAAAACTAGCTTCATATCCTGCAGAGAAGATATAGCTCAAAGAGAGGAGTTGGGGCAGAGAAACAAAGATGCTTGTCTCATTATGTTTAGATTTATAACTTATAGAGATGTCTTTGGTACATATCTATTGGAACTCGTTCAATAAGAAATTGGATGTTAAGCCTAATTAAATGTCCCAAGGCTAACCAAGAGGGGGTAATTGGTAATTTAAAAATTATACTTAATACTCTTGATTTTTAGAAATCTTTTAAATTATAATAGCAAGTTAAATTTAAGTTTATAAAAATAAACTTTTCAACCAGAGTAAACAACTTGCAATGAAATTAATATGCGGAAAAAAATAAGAAGAAAAACCAGATTTATAGTGGTTCGGTCAAACCTTGACCTACGTCCACTCCCCGAGGAACCCTCCGAGTATTGCACTAATATATCAAAGTGACTCTCCTTTTGCCCCCAACGCAAGGCGGAAAGCTGTAAAAAATCACTTTCACCTTCCCGGTGCAGAGGTTAAGCCGGGTTCTTTGACACCAAAGAGATCTTTTCTTGCCAAAATTCTCCTCAAGATGACCCTTGAATCGATGGTACTGAGGTGCAAATTCGCGGAGCAACCGTGTGAATATCCCCTCCACACTCCTTGAAATCCCCTTCAAGGATCTTCTCCCTCTCAACATCCACCCTTTCCTCTCTCCCTTTCAAGTTCTCCCTTCTAGTTTTTCTAAAAGAACGAAGACACAATGACTGTCAAAGATACACTTTTCGTCCTTTTACACTCTCCAATGTGTGGCAGAGAACCGAACCGATGTTGTTGAACTTCACTTGAGAGCTTCAAGGAGATGGTAGAAACAAAGAGATCTTCTTCTTCAAGTAACCTTGTGAATCCCTCACAAACCCCAGTTGATCTCTCACTCTTCACTCTTAAATCTCTCCCAAACACTCACACTCAATGATCCTCTCAAGATAAAACAACTCCAAAGTAATTGCAATAGTTTCTAGGACTTCTTATATAGAAAGGACATGAAAAACCGTCCAAAAAACTGCTAAAATCATGTTTTTCTACGCACATGGATCGTCCCGTATGAACCTGAGTTAGTACGGAGAACTGTGTAAACAATGTCCGCATCCAAATTTGTGATCGTACAAACCAATTTCATCCTGGGACGAAATTGGTTAGTCCCCAGGACGAAATATTTCGTCCGGTACGAACAGTTATATCATAAGGTCAGTTCCGAAAATGCAGAACATTGCCAGAAACTGCCATATATGGCTTCCCTTCGTCCTGGGACGAAAATATTCGTCCTGGACGATCAGAACTTAGAAAAAATATTTTTATTCAGTTTCTATTCATTCCATTGTTCTTACGAGGAGATAACTGACCTTATCATCCCGTACGAACTACGTTCATCCCTTAAGTGTGTGTGTTTTAATTCACTCAATTTACAATCACTCTCTTTCAAGTTTATTTCAAAGAAAAGTACAAGCTTCAAATCATAGAGTATTTCATGATGAATTGATTTTGAAGTCTTCGTTTGTCTGGAGTTCGATTGTCCTGAAATGTTAGTCCAACAAGAGCAAAAAACAAATCTTCCAAAAAATGTTAGGAGATAAAACCAATAAAAAACAATAATATTTGGAATCATCAAAACTATACAAGTTGCAAGAATGAAAACATGCAAATAAGCAACTTTCCTAACAATATCAATTCCTCAATAATTGAAAAGTAGAAGTACAAGTACCTTATCTAGTCGAGTGAAATAATGATAATCAAGAGAGAATTAATTGGTCTAATCACAGGTAGATCACGAAGCACCACAGTAGTTGCTTGTCCATCAAGGTGTATCCACGAAGTTACTCATAAACATACGCCATAATATGACACAAGGAATTATAACGTCATCCAGCCAATGTTAGCCAGTTTGAAAAAAAAAGTTACAGTTTATTACTATTGCTGAAGATTATGTTTAATCAATTTAACTATGACTATACAATCCACATTAATACATAAGTAAATGCATCTGACCCAACGTTAGCCTTCTTGTATTGATATTTAAGAGAATTCACTAATAAGAACAAAGACAAAACAACGAAACTATCCTTTTTTATAAGTAGATGGAGTCGATATGATTCAATCATGAATATCAAATACTATGAAAACCTCGATGATGGCCATGTTGAATGTAGATCTCAACTGGAGGGTAACTCTAAATATTTTAAATGCCTCCAAACTTCTATAAAGTTGAAACTTCCATAAATACAAACACTTTCAAATGAGCCCATATACCCTAATGACGGCCGTGTTGAATATAGATCTCAACGGAGTCGGTAATTGTCCAAATTCTAAATGCGCACAAAATAAAAACTACAAAATTTCAAAATAAAATGTTTAAAAATTGAAATCAAACATATATCATTTAAAGTAAAATCCATCCTATTACTATAATAGTTTTCTGTGGACAAAATAAAGTTTACTTCAGTTTCAAAAAGCTAATGCCTGGTCAAATATATCACTATGATTCATTACAAAATATCTTCTACCTGTAAGGGCGTGGTATCTCTGACTGGCGATTTTATCGCCAAATGGATAGCAATAAATGGTTAGACCTAGGGTCCCTCTGAAAATGGCTATTTCGCTATACTGACATCATAATTATAGTTAGGCCAGACCAATATGCTCATATGGGCATCAAATCCTTGAGATATGCTAAATAGATATAATCGATAGGGCACAAAGTCCTCTTATTAGCTAAGGTGGATTCAAATTTGTCCTTAGATACATATCCATCTCTAGGTCTACAAGGTACCCTTGAACAATACACACACAGTAGCGGATAAGATCCTTCTACAGTAAGTCGACTACCTCCTCTAAGTAGCCATGGTCCATGATGGCAGGGATGACAGAACCATGGAATCTTGATCGGGTCCATCGTCTATTCCCATCATTTCGCTTTGAGTGTAAGATGGTGAAATTTTTAATTTTAAATATCACATTTCTAAATACCTTTGCCCATGCTGCTACTAATGCGTAGATACAGGTACTTCTAATTATCTGATTGACAACTAGCCTTAATCAAAAGTTCTTTCTCATGATCAAGAGGGGTAATTAACTGTAGGGGCTTGCGTTAGAGGAAATCCGAACTCAAATCATAAAGCCTCACAAAATAATGTGAAATCTCTTGGTAGTGTCTCATCTACAAACCCATCTACTTCCCAAAATTTACCCTAGAACTTTATTACTTAAAACACCCAAAAAGTAGCAGGGGAGGTTGGGCCGATTTTGGAGCCTACAATTAAGTAATTATTAGATGATTTTCAATATAGTTAAATATCGGTTACATTAAATTAACTCCAAAATATATAATTTTGATAATTACGACTACAATTATTAGTTTAATTATTTAATAATTAAGTTAATTTATATTTATATTATTTATTATTTATTTTATTAAAGTAATTAATAAATAACTAGTACTTAACAAAAATTAAACTCAAAATATAATAATTTTAAATTTTAAATTAACTAATCATCTTAAATCATAGATTACATTGACAAATAGCTTCATAAGATTTAATAGGCCAGATGTTTTTCAAGATTTAACATACTCTTGATTTATTAAATTCAAATTTTGAGATTTACTTAATATGTTAAATCCTACTTGTTGCCAAAAAACCCCTTAAGGGAAAAGAATGGGAGGTTCCCCTTTTTTCTGTGTTGTATTTTATTAGAAGTTTCTTCATTTTCATTGAAAAATGGCTTATGTTTCTTATGAATGACTAAAATTGAATTTCCTGATTTAAATCTAATAGTAAACAAGGTTTCATAGATATTATAAAAATTCAAACATTCAACCCAGTTACATGGGCCCTTGCCTCAGAGCCTAAAATATTTTATTATCAAGGAAAGAAGCCCTAAAAATTAAGCTATTATAGTCATCATACACCTCTCAAATATCTCACTTAAGTATCTTGTGTCGCACAAACACACACAAGTACGTCATTAGGCATGTTTATGTGCATATCTACACATAGGCATGCTTATGGGGGGGGGGCAAGTGCCCCCTCTAAAAAAAAATTGTTATATATGCCTTCCACTTCTCTCTTTCTCTCTCTCTCTCTCTCTCTCTCTCTCTCTCTCTCTCTCAACGTATTTTTTATGCTTTCTTTGTTGCAGTTCTTGTGGTTGCTTTGACTTTGGGAATTGTATGGCTTTCATTTGCTCCCTTTTTCCCTCTATCTTCTCTCTCTCTCTCTCTATCTCTTCATTTTTTCTTTGTTAAGGGAGACCAACCTGTAACAAGAGTAGTCACAAGGGAGCAGTTTCGCAAGCTCCAGTCCTCGAAAATGCAATTGTTGCTCAGTTCTGCAAGGAGCTTCTCTTTCATCTATAGTTTTTTTTTTCTTTTTAGGAAATATTTTTCTATTCACATTTGATTATGCCATGAGGTACACCTTGCAAAAATATTTCAAATTATTTTAATTTTTAATAAAAAATGTTTTTTAAATATTAGTTATTTCATTAATATAATGACCTTCAGTTTAATTTTAATGATTTTAGATTGAGATTTAATAGATTTGTTTAATGATTATAAAATAAATTTTAATCACACATACAAAAATTTAGATGACTTCTTTATTTGGAATGGGTAAGAAACTTCAAAGTTGTGCTCTGAAATCTTAATTTCAAGAAGTTTCTGAAGCTAGTTGGTAACCAAATTTAATGTTGTGGAAGCATTTGAATTATCACCCCAAAAGGTCGACTATAAGTGATTCTCCTCAATTTCTTTATCTTGGAAACAAATGTAGTTTTCTTTTAGTGTGATAGTTCTGTTGTAAAATTGATGCTATAGTATACTGCTAGCTGATACGGGTAGAGAACAAGAACTTTCAGTCTAACCTATTTAACATCACTTGCATTAATAAAATTATTTAACAGCTCACACCTTGTTTAAATTAAATTCTGGGAAATGTAAGAAAATTTTATTATGATGTGGCTAAAGTACCAAAACAAAACTCTTATGAGAATATGTACCAGCTAAAACCAATTTTGCAAGATGAACTCAAACATGAACAAAAAAAGTTGTCAGGAAAAAATAAAAAGAAGATTAGTATGACTTTCTATAAATAGCATCAATCAAGAATGTCAATTTAATCATTGATAAATGCAGGAGTATATCACAGCTAGATGTTATACCTTGTAAAGAATGAAAAATGCATAGCTAGATGCTATACCTTGTGAAATCCTGTTTCCCTTTTTATTATTTGGGTTAATTTTTAAAGAACGATGCATCATTTCTCTTAGGAAGCTAGGGTTATACGCATAATATGGTCGACCCAATTCTTCAACTGACTTTCAGAAACCAATTTGTTGAAATTTCTGGCTCAAATTAAGGCTTCGTTTGGGATGGAAATTTTTTACTAAAAAGTAGTTTTAAGAAAAAATAAAAAAGTCATCCCAAATGAAACTAAATGCCACCTTCCATTCACATATTTTAAAAAGTTACCAAAATTTTGCAGTCAAATAGGAACATGGTCTTATAGGAAGCTTGAAAAATGCTAGTCATTGTAGAGGATGATGTTATGGTTGTAAGAATATCAAAGCAATTTGCTCTACTCTTTGTTATCTTGTTGCATAACAAAGTGCATTGAAACTAATAAATATTCCACGCAATTGAACTGCAGGAAAATCTTAGCTGTTATTTGGTCCCTCATGTCACAAATTAAATAATTATATTGCATTGTATTTTGTCACCTTACTCATTGATTAAAACGATTTCATCTTTCTTGCTATTCTTTAATTTTTCAGACTTGACACAGTATATATTATGTGGCATCTTTTTGTACTGTTAGAATAAATGGATCGGAAGTAACGCTGAATTGATGCTTTACTTCTTCAATATTAGGTTTTAATGTTATGCAATGAATTCAACTATTTATCGAATTCCTGTGTCCTTCAACTTACTCCTTTTGGTTGAGGAATTTCTTTATGGCCATATTTGCAGAACAAAACAACTATATTCTAGCTCTGACAGAAAATTTTCCTTCCCTTCATATGATGTTGTTATAGAAAACATTTACTTTCGTTCAAATGGCATTCTTCAAGTTTAGATCAAAAATCTAATATCACCCACAATCATTTTTACATTCATCATTCACTAGGAAATTAGATCAATATGAATCTACTTTGTGACAGAAAGATACAAATTCCAATTAGATTTCCTACAAATCAATATACTAAAGAAAATTGATGGTGTTGAAGCTTTCTAAACTCAATTAAGGTCACTGACCTTCGTGAGCCAGCAGAAGATGGGGCATATTTAGGCTAATGGGGCATCATGTGTTTATAAGTGGGGTGTGCTGTGTTGAGGAAAGAACATATGTAGGGATTTTTATGCGGTTGATACCTAGTTGTGCAATGCTTTGTGTTGGGATCTTTAGCCATCGTCATAAATATGGAAATTTTATATGAAGAAATGCTTTGTTTATCTAGGTTTTCATCATTTCTATTGCATTGTGCCATTCTTGGCCACATTGGTCATTCGGATCCTAATTCAGATAGAGCCAGAGATTTCGGCTACATCTTTGGGATTAGTAGATTGAACATCTGGTCTCTCTCTCTCTCTCTCTCTCTCTCTCTCTCTCTCTCTCTCTCTCTCTCGTA
>NW_021319049.1:151063-168621 GCF_001605985.2 Dendrobium catenatum
TCCATTCCTTTCATTTTTGAAAGTTAGAAAATTAGTTCCCTTGAATAATTAATTCATATTTTGAACAATTGGGCGCTCAAATTTTGTGACGATGTCACAAAGTTTATTGTTCATTAGAGAATTAATTGGAATACAATGATCAAAATATAATTAGTGAGGTGATAAAATTACATAGCTTTAATTATGAACTTTTTATGGAGGATTATTTTATATGTAATGATTAAATCAATGGACAATTCAATTTTTTATTGAGTAAATTATACTATATTTTCAAGAGTGTAATTTCATATTTATAGTGGAACAATATTGAAATTAATAATTTTGATTTATTAATTTAATAGTTAAATTAATAATCAAATTTATTGGAGCTTGAAATTATATGTCCATAGGTCTCTTCTTCATCACCTAAGCTCTATTATATATTGAACACAATTGTTAAGAATGTGACATAATATAAATGTTAAATTATGATCACATTAATTAGTAACACATGTATGGTCATCTTTTAATTTTATTTTTCATGAAGATAATGATGACTCATCATTAATATTTTCTTAATATTAAAAGATAAATATAAGATTGATGATAAGTCATGATGTGTCATGATAATTATCATCAAATATATTTTTTGATATAGATAAGATTAAAGATAAGATTGATGATGTGTCATGATAATTATCATTTTAATTTTTATTAAAAATGATTCATGAAATAATAAGAGGTGCTTATGAAAAGATGTGAATTTTTCTTATAAATAAGAATTAAGTTCTACATGAAAATGATGATGATTGATGATTCCTTCATGAGAGATGGAAGAAGTATAAGAAGAATATTGGTCTCATGGTTTCTTCTTTTTGAATGATTAAATTGTGTTTAGAACACAAATTAGATTCAAAAGGAAAAGTGTTCATCAATAATTGATTGATTGTGCTCACTCACTAAAGTATATTTAGTGGGGTGATTAGAAGAAGAAGACTTACGGTCTCAATCGACATTTTGACGAAAAAGATCTACAATCTTAATCCACAATTTGGTAAGTTTTCTTCTTTTCATATTATAAAATTATTTATTAAGAAAATTATTATGGAGAATGTCTCAATTTAATTTTCTAAAAATCATGATTTTTATTTTTGTATTTTATATTTGGATATAAAGATCCAACATAAATCTGGGTCAAAATTGGCAGATTTTGGTGACATGAATTGGTTCTCTTGGCTTGAATATTGGCCATTTTCGGTTGTTGGTAATTATGACATTCATAGATTTAATTTTGTTTGGTGTGAATGGTGGACTTTAGACCTTATTTGGGATCGCTTATTTTCTATTTTGATTTTTTAATATGTTCATTTAATATATATATTTTTTTGAAAATAAGTTAAATTATTTTAAAAATACTCAAAATAATTTTTGAATACTTTTTTTTAAATAATTTTATTCCACGTCCACTGCCATCACTTCACCTTTATCTCAAGACCTGGCTATTATCACTTCTGAGTTCTGGCCACCATTTAATTATGCCGGGCTAACTCAATAACACAATTTCTGTAGTCTTTATTTAAAAAATTATTAACATGATGAAAAAACAGCTTTAATAATGTTTCCTAAAAAAATCCAATTAATTGATCAAGGTCCAAACTATGCCTGATCTCTCTGTTTTCCAGGAGCTTGAAAAAGGCAGACGATTTAGGTTAAACTTTATTATAAAATGAACCGAAATCAAACGAAAAAGGCACAACACAGCCTAACAAAATAGTGCCTTCCGCTCCAGATTCAAAGCACAACCTAACTAAACAGCAGTAATAGCAGCGGGGGCCACTTCAAACAATGCTCTTAACTCTATTTCTCAACTTTTCGGAAACCCTTATCGTCTCAGAACCACTGTTGCCCTCCTCCACCTGAACACAAATAACAAAGAAAATATTGAATCTCTCATAATATCTAACTAATCTCTTTTATATATATTAAAAAGATATGAGCATATATCCTCACACTTTATTTTTCAATCACTTTTTTACACGACTGATATTTTAAGTGGCTAGAAGTCATTTTTATTATTTTTTATATTAGTATGAAGACTTTGACCTTCTGAAAATCCCAACCGCTTAAAAATTTTTGAAAATCAGTTTGAAAAGAACAAGAAAATAATAACAAATGAAAATTTGACGACTAAAAAGAAAAGCAATCGAAAAGCTGTCCCCATCCTTTTGTTCTTCAGATTAGATAGTAGAATATATAGAATTAAACTTGCACTTACCAAAGAGTGGATGATGTAAAAAGCCTTGTTACCAACGATCGTCACATTAGCGCTCAATATCTCGCCTCCTTCCTCTTCAATCACTTCAACAACCTTACAGAAAACAGACAAATCCCGCGCATCTGTTATAATCGCCACGCCAACCCTGCCATCAACTTCCCTCAAGTCCAAATGTGGCGTAATTGTGCTGATCTCCGATCCCATGCCGCCGGCCAGTTGACTTTTTGTCTCCTTCATTTGCTCTAGCTTTTTCTGCAGATCCTTTATATAGCTCACAGACTCATCAAGCAACTCGGGCAATGGCAGTGATACCCCTTTCTACAAAGCAAAACAGTTGTAATATGCATAAACATATAGGTATAATGAACAAATTCAATCATGTAGGGTTTCATTACAATTCTACAATATGAGCTCTTTGTACCTTTGAGCAAGGCAGGAGAGAGTTGAGCCTTGCGTAGAGTGACTTCATATGCATCCTTCGTTTTTTTTCTATCGTCTTGCGGTCCGGCCTTGCCGATCCGGCGTTGGCAACCATGTTAAGCTGAAAGAACGTATATGCGGACTTCATTTCCCTAACTTCTTATAGTGGAGAGAGATACATAGTGGGAATTGGTGTGGACGAGAAGAATATTTGGATGGCCGGTGGAGTGGTGAAAGGTTCTGGTGGGGTCGTTAAGAGGAATTTGGGTTGACCCCGAATGTCGGGTCCGAGCAGCGTGGTTGGATTTGAGAATAAATTGACCGTTGGATCTTAATAAATATGTGGTTGTGAAGAGAACGTGCGGTGGTGATGGATTTGGTCAAAAGGTTAGATGTTTCAACCCCATGGCAATTTCAGCTGGACTTGTTTGTTCGGCTTTCTAAAGTGTACTGACTACTTAATGCGTTGACGCGACTTGATTACACGTGTATACTCGGCGCAATGCTTGTCCTTTAATGACTTGACTTTGAAGGTTGAAAAAAATTGTTAAATAATTAAACCTCTTTAAAAAAAAAAAATTTAACTAACTTGAAACTTCATTAGCATGGAGTTATGGTTAAATTACACATGAAACTATACAAAAACTTTTTCTTTATTTAAGGACATTTAGGCATATTAAGAAAAACTCACACACACATCAGGCTTGAAGCTAAAATCTCTTGATTGGTAGTCAAAACTTTCAACCAACATATAAAATATACAATATAGTAGTAATACAAGAAATCAAAAACTTGTGCTACTCACATTGTTGGAAAGCTAGAAATTTCTTCAGTGGGGACACAAATTAAAAATTTCAAATATTATCTCAACTTTTTTTTTTTAAATTTGTGCTTGAGACCAACATTGTCAACATAAAAAAAAAATTATTTTAATGTCTTATTTTAAAAAGATAAAAAATAAAATGTTAAAGAATTTTATAATTTATAATGCATTTATTATGAATAAGTTAAATGATTATTTTATTTTTAATACAACAACAAAAAATACAACAACATCAAGCCTTTATCCCACTACTTGGGGTCGGCTACATGAATTCTTTTTCTCCATTATGTCATATTAAAAGAATCAAATATTATTTTCTCAATATATATGATTAAAATATCATTTCAATTTAATTGTCAATTCTTTATAACAATCATAACATAAAAAAATAATAATAACATGCTCAATCATACTTATAGGAGTTGAGACCAATGACTAATAAGATGAACATCAGACGTTACCCTTATTTGTGCTGTGGGCAATGATGTAAGTGTTGATCGTGAGCATCCGCTTTATTGGTGATGTTAGTAATTGTTGACATTGATATCATGATGTGTGTTGATCTTGATGCTAATCAACCATATTGATTATGGCAAGCATAAAGCCTTGATTGGTGATAGTAGGCATTAGTGTCTAGGTTGACATTAAACACCAATATTAGAATCATTTGTAATCTATAACATTAGGGTTGAAGATGACCCGTTAGCCTCCATCTTCTGTTCATGTTGTAACCCTAACACAACCATTTCCTTTTTTTATTAAAATTTTCTTTCACCCTAGCATGACCATTCACATCTTTAATTGATTTATAATTATTATAGTTATGAATAAATTCTCATCAGATGGAGTGACCTACCTAATACATTTGCCTATCCTTTGCCTGCCACCACTAAAATATACTCCCCTTGACCACTCCATCATCGACCTCGTCCCACCCACCACCTCACCAACAAACACTATAGTGAAAAAAAGTTGTTATCAGCTGAAGCAAAATGGTCGAAATCTCCAACGACAAAATAGATGAAAATTTTCAACCGATTTTTTGAGGTGTTTCTAGTGGATTTTTCAAAATAAAATTCCATCCTAAACACCTATTTAAAAACAACATAAATTTTCATGAAAATTTTGCCATAAAGAGCCCTTATCCCCAACTAACAACCTTCCTTCACTTTTTCCTCCATTCCTTAAAAGAGCTATAGCAAGTAGGTGATTTAGGTAATCAAGATAAGGTTGCTACTGCCCATGATGGTAATGGTGGTGCTGATGATCAAGGTGATGTTGATTAATAGTAGTTTTTTGTAAGTTTTTCAAAAAATTTCTAATATTTTCTTTAATAAAAAGACTTATTAAAATTATTAGATAAAATAGTTTTGATTATTAATGAAAACAACCTGTTGTTTTCATAGTTAGGTTATTTTATTTTTCAGTACAGCAAAATTTATATTTACTTAAGCTTTATTTTGGACGACTTTCTTACTGCTTCTTAAAGCAGCTTTCCAATATAAAATTTAAATTTATGTACTCAAAAACTGCTTTAAGAATCAATATAAAAGTCGTCCCAAATGAAACCTTGAAGCCAAAAGTATGTAGTATAAAGTTGAAAGGGTGTATTATGAGTTGTTTATTTGTAAGTGCACAAGAATAAAAACTCTACGCAGGCCTTTATAATGAGATTTAGGCTTCGTTTGGGGCGGCTTTCTTGTAGCTTCTTAAAGCAACTTTCTAGTACAAATATTTTAATTTTTATACTAAAAAGCTGCTTTAAGAAGTAGTAAGAAACCTGTCTCAAACGAAGCCTTACTCAGAGTAATAAAGCACTTAAGAGGAGGGGTAAATTTGATGTACATTAAAAATTTCTTACAAAATAAATTAATAGTTTTATTTTTTGTTGAAAACAAATTTTAGATAAAATTATAATTAGAAAACAAACTAAACAAAAGTGCGAGGAAAAAATAAAGAGAAACATGAGACAATATTTTTATATGGTTTAGCGAAACACCAAAAACGCCCTACTCACCTAGGAAACCCTTTCTACAATTCCACTAAATAACCTCAAAATATGATAAAGTCTTTGTACTCTCCTACAATGGGGTGAGTACAATCCCTTACAAAAATCAAATCACGTTCCTCCTACAATGGGCAAATTATTGGGTCAGGTGACCGAACGCAGAGATGGGTCCGGATATTAATAAAATATTATTTTAAAATTAGCATAACTAAAGCGCAGGTAAAGCGCAACTAAAGCGCAAGTCAAAAAGGGCAACTAAAGCGTAACCAAAGCGCAACTAAAGCGCAACCAAAGCGCAACTAAAGCGCAAGTCAAAAAGCGCAACTAAAGCGCAAGGTGACGCGACAAATTTTTATTGGATGTCCGAACTTATTTTCCGCCTCCGGTCACCTGACCCAATAATTTGCCCCTACAATGAGTGGTATAACCCAAAAACTTAAAATATAAAGAAAAAGAATATATATAATAATATTATTGATCTCTCGAATCATTTAAAATAATTTTCTCTCAAATTCTAGATTTGTAATAAGATAATAAATTAAATTTGATCATAATTATTTTTTAAATTTATTTGAAAAGATAGTTTGTGATGGCGCTTAAGGCGGTTAGTAGATACTAATGGTGTGAACTATGAGATTTCGCTGAGTTTACAATATGCTTAGTTTTTTTATCTGAAATTAAAGTAAGCCCGATAAAATATGCAAGTACACATGTCAAATTAATTAATAAAGTGATCGAGTAGAGTGTTGAAGTCACGAGAACTTGTGATGCTTAGTTGCAACTTAACAACTACTACTACTTCAAATGCACGGCTTACCTTACTAAAGATAAAAATGATATTTTAGAGTTTTTATCTCTGAAAGAAAAACATGTAAAATAAATTTAATACTTCTAAAAATAAAATATTTTGGACTAATGAATGTGTAAAAAAATAGCTTTCCTAATGAGACTCTTAAATGTAGACGCGGATCAGAGTATATGCTTCCCTAGATTTATGTCGAGCTTGTATGGGTGAAAAATAAGTTTTATGACCTTCCTACAATTTTCCATATCTATAAAACCTAGAATATTCAAACATCATATGCCTAGGCATGTCAATATTCCATTTCATTACTTTTAATTATTCCAATATTTATCTATCGAGGTTATAGATCACACAGGTTTCAACTACACATATAGCATTGTATGCATTAAATGAAGTACGGGAGATATTGAAAATATCAATACTTTCATCAAAGAACAATAGTCTTCATTAGTACATACTATGCTAACTAAATCATTAGCCCAAAACTAGAGAATTAGCTTGACAATGACGAAATAATATGCAAACCAATTATCATTTTATTCAATAGAAGAAGCAATACAAAAGAAGTAATAAGAAAATTGTCATGAGGAAGAATTAAATGATCTTATCCACACTCCTTTCATAAATAATAGAGATGCTTATGAAAATAGGCTAATATCTCCATAAAAAAAAAGTATTTTACATTTTCCTAGCCTCTCTTAGACTTTACTCTAAGGGGGTACTAAAAAAATACAATTATAAGGATAGGATTTCACTCTAATGAAAGAACTCTTTAACAAAATAATTGAAGAACTGTTTATAATAATGGCAAAAATGGTCTCAAGCATCGTGGCGCTTGATAGGGTGGCACTATGGCAGTGAAAAATAAGCTAGCATGTCAACGCTGTAAAGTCTACTCTGTTGGCTGACTTGGCACCTTTACTAATTGAAACAACGTATCTTTTTGCTGAGTTGGAACAACTCCTCGCATTAGTAGCTGCTCTATCCTATAACTCCAAAAGTTTGAGCGTTGTGATGCTCGAATGGAGAATTCAACACTGAGGCATTAAAAGGCATGGTGCTGCAACATTTATTTTCCTGAGACGTCCGATACTATAGTGCTAAAATTTTAGTATAGTGGGCTATGTAATGCCGTTATGCTTATTATGGTTCTGCCACGGTGCTTGAAAAAAGAGAAGACAAGCACTACAATGTCAAAAACTGCCACCTTTGTGTTATTGAACTTGAAATTATGACGTAATATACTCGTGCACCACAACGCTACTTCAAACATGTAATTTTTACCATTTTTGAGTATTTCCTATACAACACAACAAAAATAACATATTTTCACTAAAATTCAAATACAATAAATAATATATAATTTACACTTAATAATTTCTCCCAGCTTAAAGTCTTGTTTGTTCTCAAGCAACGATAACATTCATACCTTGCTCACTTGATAGTCAAAGTAAAAATTTGATAATTTAAAATTACTAAAATATAATATAGTACAACACAGTCTAGAAGCGCTTTAGAATGAATAAAGTTATAATTCTAATTTGAAAAATCCATAACAATCATCCCAATCAATCACCATTGCTATTACTTATTTTGAATTTATTAACTATTTATATAAATTTAAAATTGACTTCTAATTATTAAATGAATAATGAAACATAGGGACTAGTTGCTCATAGTAAAATAGGAAATTCATTATTGTAACTTCACATATAGTAGTTTACTTATTTTATCATTTTTTATGTACGTAATTGAATATATTTGAATTTAAGCTATAACTGATACAAATTTTTGAAGGCACTCATCTTTTTCATTATTTGCAATATTTTCTTTTAATATTTTCAAAATTTTCTTTCTTTTATTATTTGTGAAATTCATACTTAACGATTTTTTAATATTAGTTTTTTGCTTTCATTCTATTCATCCCTATTAAATTAATAAAAGAAATTAATAAGATCAGTAGTTTCAATTTTTAATTTTAATATGATTGACATAATTTAAGATACTCAAATCTAATCCTTAAACTTATTTATTTCTTTTTAATTCAGTTGTTAATAAGTTAATATATAATTTCTAAATTCCAAATTATGTCAATGGCTTAGTTGACCCAATTTAGTTAATTATTAAGCTTTCAAATTATAAATTTTTATTTAATATTAATTTAAACTATAATTTTAAATTTTATTATTATCCTAATTTTATTTAATTTTTAACTATAATTATTATTTTGCTGAATAAGAAATTAAAATATAATATCTATAAAGGATAGTGCACAATAGTTTAAGCATAATAAAATTAGTCAACAACATAACACATTGTAAACTAACATTAATCTATCATAACTAAATACATATGAAAATTACAAACTAAATATGACACAACATTTAAGAACAGAAATAAATAAAGAAAAGAACTTCCATGCTAAGTTTATACATTTTTGCCAAACTTGCTTAGATTTTTCATTTTGGCTGGGGTGTATCACTACCATTCCTCAAGTGGTTTCCACTATGAACTTTCTCTTTCTTTTTAGGGTTAACTTTAGTATTACTAAGTAATAAACCAAGAGGTCTGGTACTAAAAGAGATTACAAGTTATCATACTTAAGTTTTTAAATTCTTATAGAAATAACTTGACTTTGCAATTGAGTTTCCAATTGAATCACTACCTCTTTCAAAGGTGTCTTTCTATTTATAAATTGATTATTTTGATCAAAATTTAAGGGATAAGAAGGTTTAAGATTCACAATAGGTTGTTGAGGGTTATTTCAATTTTCTCCTTACTTAGGTTGTCCCAAATTCTACTAATTATTACAACCAACATTATTTAACCAACTAAAATACGGGTAGTTCTTCCAACCCGGGTTGTAAGGATTAGAATATGAATTATTTTGTCTTCTAATCAAATTCATTTTTTCAATCCCTAATGCATCAATATCATCAACAAATTTCAAATTAGATTCATCCAACTATATAGATGATCCTATTCCTAAATTAACTTTAATAATATCCAACTTCTTTGAAATAGTACTTATCTGAGCAGTAAGAATTGACAAAGTATCTTATTCATAAACTCTAGTTGCTCTCTTAGGATCCACCTTATCAACAGGCCACTAAAAAATCATTTGTAGACATTTCTTTTATTATTTCATATTCCTCCTCAAATGGCTTAGATATCAAAGATCCTCCAGCTACAACATCTATAATTGACCTAAGAGATCTTACTAATCTATTATAAAAGATAAGAATAACCAACAAATTGGTTAAGGCATGGTGAGGTCATTTCCTAAACTTTTCCTTAAATCTCTCCCAACTTTCATAAATTGATTCTTCTTCAAACTAGGAAAAGGAAGTGATAACATTTTAAAGTATGATGATTTTTAAGGTGAGAAATACTTAGCTAAGAAATTGTGTGCCAACTCATTCCATGTGGTGAGCATAGGGACAAAAATTCAACCACGTCTTAGCCTTATCCTTTGGAGAAAATGGGAATAATTTAAGTTTACAAGTATCATTACTGACATCATTATACTTAAATATTATATAAATTTCCAAGAAATTCAATAAACGTAAGTTGAGATTTTCAAAAGTAGTTCCCATAACTTAAAAATTTTAAACCATTTGAATAATAGCCCATCTAAGTACAAAATTATTAGCCTTGATAGTAGGTCTATTTATACTTTGATGGATTCTTCTACTATAAGGTTAGCATACTTCCTAAGAGATCTAGAATGCTCTTAATCTTATACTGGGTCAAAAAAAATTAAAATCTTTTTAGTTTTTTTAAATTTTGTGAGAATTTTTTCTATTTACAGATCAAACAATAATGGCTCCTTACTAGATCTATTAAATACGCAACAAAGATAAAAAAACTAAAATTATAAACTGAACATTAAAAATAAAAAAATTATTTTATTTTTAAATTTTTATCATATAGAATAAATATGCATGATACAAGTCTAAATATGAACTTGTTTATATGTACATTCTTTGTCGAGCATGCATGTACAAGTGAAAAGAAAGGTTTAAGGCCTTCCTACAATTTTTCTATCTCCATAAAATCTATAATATTCAAATATCAAATGTTTAGGCATGCCAATATTTCACTTCAATACTCCTAATGGTTCCAATATTCCTTCTTTAAGGCTACACATCACACTAGAAGTTAACTACATATATGACCATTATATGTATTAAATAAAGAATAGGAGATATGCTAGATAATTTTTATAAATATAATTTTAATAATTTTTATAAATAAAATAATATTTATTCTAGATTGTTTTTAATTTTATGTGAAATATTTATAATTTTATTCAAAAAAAATATAATTACCCAACAAAGCCCAACCTATTCTTATTTGATTTTCTTGATTTAGTTGATCATGTTAAGTTAGATATTTTGCTTGAAACACTTAAAATTAAATATTAGTAGCTTACATTCATATATTTGTCATTATCAAAATCTAAACTAATAAGTCATTTTGCTCACGTGGTTAATAATCTCTCCCTTTTTTATGTTGATAAATCTAAGTCAATAGCGAGTATGGTGAAGTTGCAAAATGATCTTACATCACCCTTTTAGTTTCAACAAATAAGATATTATATGTTGTTCCACCTAAATGTTTGCATGTAAAGAAAATGTAAAGAACCTATAAAGCTACATCTTCACCTTTTAGCAACATTAAAAAGATTTGAGAATAGTTTAAAATAAGTGAGAATAAATATGTCAAAATAAATATTTTGATCTAACATGTTAATCATTCATCTCAAAGCACAAAAAAATTCTTCAAATAAAAGTTTTATAAAAATATCAATAATTAGAAAATCAATGCTAACAAATTCAATATTAAAACCACCCTTGCAAATATGACCCCTAAAATAGAGTCTAATTTCAATATGCTTGGCCCATCAATGCTAAATTGGATTTTTACTTAAACTAACAACACTAGTATTATCACACTTAAGATGAATGTGTTCTAGCCTAACTCAAAAGTATTTTTACTATTGCTTTAATAAAAAAAAAACTAATTAACACAACTATATATAGAAATGTACCAATCTATAATTTTGGAAAAAGACATAGAATTTTGTTTAAATTGTGCATACTATGACTCATTAGTTTGAAAAAATTCAATACAATAATACTCATAGATATAGTTGAGATCATCAACTATCAAGTTTAAGAATAAAGTGTTTGAATATCGTATAATGATTTAAGTTAAAAATATTTTAAGTATTTAGAAAAACTTCAATATTATAATATAAAATAAGTTCAAGTGGAGAGAATCCACTTGAAAAAAAAAGAAATAGTTTGGATCAATTGCATATCCAAAATTAAAAATATCCAATCCAAATGGATATGATTGAACTACCAATAGACTCATCTATAGATTTATGACTTAGTTAGGATAGAACCCGATCAACCAACATGATATGGCAAGTCAAAAAATGTTCCTAAAAGGAAGGCACATAAAAAGTTTTCAAGGTCGAAGGAGCATAACCTTACTGAGGAATGATTTAGCTAAAAGAGTATGGCGACATCAAGAGAATTTCTAGCGAAAAGCGTATGACTAGATAACAGATGTAGTGATAAAAAATAGGATACAAATAAAATAGCATAACCAAAATAACTTGATTACACTTAGGGAAAAATGAGTCAAAAGAGCATGAGCAATTTAAAATTTTTCTTGGGAAAAATGACATGATTGAGAGAAATTGTAATTACAATCAAATGGGCAAGATCATATTGAAAAATCATAAATAAGATTAATCCAATTGAAGTGATAAAGATTATATATCTAGAATGTCAGATGAAACAAATCAACTTGATGCATCTATGTATGATAATGAATGCTTGCAATTGATTTTAAAATAAGGTATTAAACTTTGGAATTGTCTTTAATATATATTATGATCTTTAATGTCACTTTAATATATAAGGAGCTCATGCAGATAATTTTACCATGTTGTGTAGATCATCTAAATTAATATTATTCTATACTTGTCAACTTCATCAAAGTGGTAAGTTAACTAGTGTGCCAAATGGGTGTTTCAATATAATGAGATGAGAAAATTTTCCAATAGGGTCGACAAACAAAAATTGCTATACAAACTCCAAACCTAAGCTTCTCTTTCTCTCTCCTCTCTTGTATCTCTTATCTCATTTTAATTATCTATTAGTCAAAGGAAAAGGAGAAAAGGGATTTAAAAGTTTTTAGTTAGTGGAAACATATTTTTATATAAAAAATAATAATTATTATAATGTAATTATATAATTCAATCAATTTTAGCATAAAATTCATATAAATCCTTTGGAACTGAAAGAAATATAAAATTTTTTAAAAATAATTGAAAATGGAAAAAAATTGAATTCCTATTTGAATTTCAGCACATCAGAGAGAAAGGAAAAAATTGTATTTTTGGTCTTCAATTATTTTGCTATTTTTACAAAAAAATTTCAGATCAAGATAAGTGATTATAATCCTATCTCTATTTTCAAATATTTTAAATTTAACCATTTAATTCTCTCCAGAATAAATTTTACTATATTTTTCATGATTTTATTTAATCTTTTACCAACAACATTTTGTATATTATAGTACTGATTATTCTGGGCATTTTGACTAAAATATCTATGACTTTCAATAGGTAACACAAAAGTTATTGAATCATGAATATTTGCACTGTATATTAATTGAGTGTTTTTATTTAAGCATATTATTAATACAAGCATTGCAAGTAAAAATAAATGCGTGATTGAGTAATTGTTGATCACTATTACTTTTCTTGTGTGAAAAATAGTATAGACAAATTGACCCATTGATTGAAGATTGATTGACCTATAGATGAAGGTGGACTGACATAATTATTTAAATATTATAATTTGGTGTTATCTGATACAATAATATAATAATTGGGAGTTATAAAGAGTTATACTAAGTCGACGGTCAAAAAAATGATGACTATTTTTACTAAGCCAATGATTGCTAACTACTGATTACTAATTACTTAAAAAACAACAATTAAGTCGGGACTTCTTACATATTTAGTTTGACAATTAAAAGGAATATTATGGATTTATTATTACTGTACATTATTATTGAAACTATTTTAATTTACTATCACTGTACAAGTTCATTATTATTGGATTATTTTATTACTATAACCACATAATTTTCTTCTACTAATCCAGACATCGATACTATTACTAAATGGTTACTAATTCCACTAATGCTTACATTTTTTATTATTGTTATTAAGTCACTATAAAATACTGAGCATATAATATACTATGTATGTAACTAAGATACTAATATAGAATAACTGGATAACATGTGCACATCATTATAGGAATTTTTTGCATTAATTTGATTTTGGCAGTCTTTGCCAATGCTTTAATTTTATCACTTTATATGATTTACTTATTAATTAATAGTACTGATCACTACAGGAAAGTATCATATTACCGGAGAAAAATTCTGAATTTTCTGATAGAATTCTAAATTTTTTAGAGAAAACATTTTCAACAGTAAATCAAGCGTAAAAAAAATTCTCCATCAAAATAATTTGCCATAAATATTTTCCGACAGAATTAGTTCAACAGAAATATTTTTCAATGGTTGTCCAACGAAAAAACTCTGATGGAATAACTTAAAAGAAATCCAACACCCCCCCCCCCCCCCCCCCCCCCCCTCCCCCCCCCCCCCCCCCCCCCCCCCCCCCCCCCCCCCCCCCCCCCCCCCCCCCCCCCCCCCCCCCCCCCCCCCCCCCCCCCCCCCCCCCCCCCCCCCCCCCCCCCCCTCATGTGGCAACCCTGCCTTAGGCCAGGCCTTTAAGGCCCCCATCTAGTGCTGGCCCACCTGAAATGGCTCTAACCACTCATGCAAGCCCGCTGTGCACTGTCTGGCCCCACCCATCCACGAGCTGTCCAGCCTGTTAGGCCGGAACCGCTGCCTATGCCCACTCGCTCCACTCGTGTAATGGAGCCCGCCCATTAGAGCCAGTGCACCCACGCCGTGTAGCCCAACCTGCTATGGTCTGCCAGCAGGCGCATTGCGGCCTGTGATGGCACTAGGTTCAAAGAGGATATCTCCCACTAACCTTGTTGTGGAAGAAAACTGCGATAAACTTTTTACCATTTTTATATAAATAAACATAATATGTAATTAAATTTTTAAAAATTAAATTTTAAATAAATATTAAATTAATATTTATAATTAAAATAAGTTATTTAAAATTAATTAATTAAAATTAAGTTTTTTACATATTTTTAATAATTTAAATTATTAATTTAATAAAATTTTCTATTATTTAAAAAATACATTAAAAATATTAAAATTTAGTAATTAATTAATTTTAATTAAAATACGTAAAATAATTATTAACTTAAAATTAATTATAATAATTTAGAAAATTTATAATTAATTAAAATAAATTATTAAATTCATAATTATTTATAACAAGCTATAAAATTATTAACTATGACTATTTTTTGTCAAAAAATTTTAAATCCGTCAAAAAATATGTAGGAAAAAACTAATTGAAAATCTGTCGGAAAAACTACCGAAAAACCTACTTGCAAATTAGTCAAATATGTTTCATCATAATCCATTAGAAATTCACTGAAAAATTCGCTGGAAAATATTCCGCCAGAAAGTCGTCAGAAAAATGGTTGGTAATGAGCAATTTTCCTGTAGTGGATATAATGATTGCTTTATCAATTTGATAACTGTACTAATTTATCAGTTTTCTCACTATACTATTTTACTAGCTTTCATATCATATTATTTTAATGTTTATATATTTTATCGCTAATGTAAATTATCACACCCTAGAATATAATTTAGAAGAATTATTTCTTTATCTTTTAATTTTCACTACCAGGGCAACTTAATTTTTCATGGCAATATAAATGACAACAAAAATAAAACTATCAATAAAAATATCAATAAAATCATAACATATTTATATTAACCTTGAGTACAAAGGAATAGCTACTAACAAAAAGAATTAAGCTAGTAGTAAATTTGAAGAATCTTGACTATTCTCACACTCTTGATCTTCTTTCTTGACCTAAAAATACTTGAATCATATATAATGAGCTAAAAAGCCTAACAGGTCATCCAAAACCTACAACTGAACTCAATGCATGGTAAAAGGGCAATATGCATGCCAACGATCAAACCATAATAGTAACATTCATATTATCATTGAATTAGTGTAGTAATAGTAAAACTCTTCAATCAGTCTCACACTCTTGAACCACTTTCCTGGCCTTGATCTGAATAATTTTCATAAAAGTGTCAAAGCAAACTAAAAACAAAAAATCCAAAATTCTCTTTATCTTCATTGTGGTATAATTCAAATAAGAATTTATATTTTTTTAATTTAATTAATTCTAAAAATTATATGGCTTAACCCATATTAATTAAGCTTAATTAGGAGTCACATAATTAAAATTGAATTAATTAATCACATAAAGAGTATAAAGTTGAGTGTAATAGCTACATGGCCTTAAATTGATATATAATTAAAAGTGCATATTTTCAAGTGCATATAACTAGGTGATGTTTTAATGCTAATTAACCCAAGTTGATGAAAGTCATCCTTGTTTAACCAGCACACTATATAAGTGTGTGGATAGTACTATATAATAACACTGACGTTGCTAGGTCCTAAGTCCTAGATGAGAAAAGTGGAGAGTTGTGTTAGGTAGTCGACAACCAGTGTAAAACTAATCAAATAATTATTACATGAATGATTTAAAATTGTGTTAATGCTAGGGCATCCACTGGAAGCGACGCGTTGTATGATCTGAATACAATGACAAGTGTGCAAGGGTTGCTGCATCGGTGCCTTGGTGCAATGTTAAATAGGTAGGGTTCCCACATTAATGATGGATGTGGGCAAAGAAGTTAGTCCATGAAACTAAAAGTAGGATAGGAACTTGGAATATAGGCTCCCTTACATGAAAATTAATGAAATTAATATATATTATGATTCATATGAAGATAAATATTCTGTACATTCAGGAAACTAAATGGGTTAGAGAGAATGCTAAGGAGATTAATAGTTTAATATTATTTTGAAGCCTAAAAATATGCCACATGAGTAGAGAATGTGTGTGTTAATTCAAATTTTAAGAATAAAGGTGATGCACAAGATTATGTAAATTATTGAGGAATTAAGTTATTGTTTCATAATTTAAAACTATGGGAGCGAGTTATGGAGCATAGGTTGCAGCGTGAAACTAATGTTTCTCAAAATCAATTTGGATTCATGCCGGGTAGGTCTACTATGGAAGCCATACATTTATTGAGAGGTTTGATGGAGAAATATATATAGAATAAGGAAGATCTACATATGATATTTATTGATTTAGATAAAGCATATGATAAAGTTCAAAGAGAAGTGCTATTGAGAGTTCTTAAAAAGAAAAAAGTTAATAACGCTTATATTCAAATCATTAAAGATATGTTTGCAGGAGCCTTTACTTGTGTTCAAACACTAGGTTGTTTGACTAAGTGTTTTCCTATATCAATTGGATTACATCAAGGATCAGCCGTATGCCCATATCTTTTTTCTTTAGTTATGGATGTTCTCACTAGACATTCACAAGAGGATGTACCTTAGAGTATGTTTTTTTGCTGATGATATTCTTCTTGTTAATAAGACTAGAGAGGGAGGTTATAGTAAACTTGAATTATGGAGGTCAACCATAGAGTCTAAAGGTTTTTACTTGAGTAGATCTAAAACTGAATATATAGAGTGTAATTTTAGTAGTAATAAACTTAGTGAGGAGATTGTGACTTTGGGCGATCAAGTCATTAATAAGAGTACACATTTATATATATTGTATCTATTATTCAGAGAGATGATTGTTGAGTCTAGTAATTAGGTTGTTAAACCTAAATGAATGTCCCAAGGCTACCAAGAGGGGGGGTGAATTGGTACTTTAAAAATTTTAAGTCCCCTTTGAAATAAGTTGAACCGAAATGAAAATTTTTCTTTTAAATTTTTCTAGAAAAAGTTTTTCAACCACAGAGTTTTTAAACTTAAAATTAAAATGCGGAAATGTAAAAATAGTAAAGTAAATGACACCAGATTTATAGTGGTTCGATCTAAAACCATACCTACATCCACTCCCCAGAGGCACCCTCTGAGTATTGCACTAATACCAATAGTGACTCTCCTTTTGCACCCACAGCAAGGCGGAGAAGCCTTTACAACACACTCTTTTCACCACTCCCC